>NC_051181.1:71079910-71242410 GCF_013339695.2 Rhipicephalus sanguineus
CCATCACGCTACACGGAGACGCGCCCGGGCGGTCACCTTACAAAAGCGGCGGGACGATCCTATTACGTGCTTTACATACGCGAGTCCCTACCATCGAAGCGCAAATACGGCCCCTGCTTTCGCTGCAGTTGTGACTAACCAAGGACGAACAACCACTGCAGTGTCCATTCGCACGAGATCAATTCCAACGGCCGAAGCCGCGGTCATAGGTTTGGCCATACGCGCAGCGGAGGCCAGGGGCGAATCGACATTTGTTCTGACGGACTTTCAGGACGCCTGCCGTCTTTTCCTTGGCGGGGACTTACCGGACTGCGTATTACGCATACTGGGGACGGCTCTCACAATGGATCATGGTGTGACTTGGTGCCCGGCGCGCTCAGGAGTTGAGGGGAACGAACGGGTGGACCGTTTGGCTCGAGGCATGACAGGCCGAGCCGCGGACCACATCACCCGGGAGGACACTTCGACACCTGGCGCGCCAAGAGAAATCCTCAAATTTCAAAGACTAGGTAGGCGAACTAAAGCTCCACCTCATCCTAACCTAAACAGGAGACAAGCACGGGACTGGCGTCGACTCCAAACAAACACGTAGCCACATTTACACCGGTTACACAGAATGTACCCTCACAGATACAGCATCAAATGTCCGTGGTGCGGTGCAACACCGACATTGGAACACATAACATATCAGTGTACACAACGTCCGGAGGCTGCCATCTCGCCTCTGTGTAACGATTCCCTGAATTGGTTGTGGGAGGCGCGGCTCGCGGAACTGGAAATGGGAAGCCAACTGGCGACCCTTGACCAGGCCCGGCGAGCCGCTGTAGCCTGTGGGGTCCTGGAAGAGGGGCACCACCCACCCTAACCACTCCAAGGCATGACATAAATAAATGTTTCTTCTTCATGGTCCCCTTTAGCGGGAAATGGTGTAATTTTATACAAGTTTAACCGGCTAACTTCGTATTTTTTGAAGAATTGTGTGCCCTTATCAGCATGAGCATTATGACCAGAGGTTCTGGATTGCTTTAGTATTGGTAAATGCCAACACTTTTCAAAGGGCACTGGGAAACCCTCTTCGTTCTGCTTTCTTTCTGTCTGCTTCACATGGTTTGGAAGGCAATCAAACATCCAGCCTCCCAAAAATGCCTAAATTTCTATATTACTTACTGGTTTTACACAGAAGCAGTCTTTATAAACAGTAACGGTGTGATTAATTCACAATGAACGTTGCAAAAAGAGGTTGATCAATAAAAAATGTAGGGGTTTTATGTCCGAAAACCATGATACGAATATTAGGCATCCAGTAATGGAGCGCTATAGATATTTTGAGCACCTGGGGTTTTTTAATGTGCACCTAAATCTAAGCAGATGGGACTGAAGCATATTGCATCCATTGATTTGCAGCCTGGATTCAATCGCACTACGTTCGGGCCAGCAGTTGAGCACCGTAATCACTAGACCACTGCGACGGGCCATGAAGGTTGAAGCATGCATGAATTCAGGTGCTCACAAAGTCAAATGATTTTCAGCACCCGGGGGCTCTATGTCACTTTTCAATTACAAACCTCTGCTCATGACTGTTGTGTCACTGCAAAGAACTGATGGTGCCGAAAATCTTCTGACATTGTGATGGATCCAACATGGTACATAGTACAAAAATAATAGGGAAGCTGCGTTCAACTTTGCACTTTACTCTACTTATTTCTTTGATAAGATGCTTATATTCGTGTATATTCCATGTTACATTGAGTATTTCGCACAACTTCGAATTTGATTGATTGCTTTATTTCGTCACAGTACAGTGTAACAGGAGGCGGAGGGAAAAGCCGTAATGACGGCTTGAGGGATCCCCCGCCCCCTTTGTGAACAATGGCAGCAGCTGAAAGGGACATCACAATATCATACACTTTTTATACATAGCTTATACAACAAAGAAACCTGCTGCAATCTTCTGCACCCAAATAATTGCTACATTGTTTATACAACAAAAAGAGCCGTTAATTCAGCGACACTTAAATGAGACACATCTATACCTTTGTTAATGTAATTATTTAGAATTCGCGGAAGAGTACATCGAAGCATCTGAAAACCATAATTAGTACGAAAGTAAGGAACGTTCCACATTTCTGTATTTCTAGTTTCATAAGCCTTTTCCTTTAAGCAAAGATTCGCCATATCTGTAAACAAAGAGTTTGAGCGTTTGCAGCTAAGACATTACTCTCGTAGTAGTCTGTATTGATATAGGTCATTCACTTTGATTATCTTATATTTTTTAAACAGTGGGTCGCTAGGTGCTGCAACTATAGCGTTGTCTATCAGCCTCAGTATTTTCTTCTGTATTCTCAGTAATTTTGTTAAGTTTCTTTTTGTAGTTGTTCCCCAAACCAAATAGCAATAACTAAGATAAGAACTAAACAGTGATTTGTATATCAATAACTTCACCGAGTTTGGGATGAGGTACCGGATACGGCTGAATATTCCAGTTATCCGGCTTAATTTTAATTGAATATAATTGACGTGGTCATCCCATTGCAAAGAACTGGAGAAATGTACCCCAAGTACTTTTACTGACGTCACTGTTTCTATATCTGAGCCTTTAATACAATGTTATTCTCCAAAGTCACTTGTTGACCTTTCGAATGAAAAACTACGGCTTTTGTTTTAGTTGCATTTATTTTTAACTTATTGTTACTTGTCCACGTGTCTAACTTCTGTAAGACGTCATTAGCTTTATTAGAAAGCATAGCATCTGATGCTGATGGGACAAATATACTCGTGTTATCTGCATAGATAATAAACTTAACTTCTGGGGAGATATGGACAATGTCATTAATATATAAAGTGAACAATAAAGGGCCAAGAATGCTCCCCTGTGGTACCCCTGAAATTATATTTTTCTTTTCTGATACTAAATCATTTATCGAAACAAATTGACATCTGTGCGCCAGATAGCTTTTAAGTAACATGAGTGGGAGCCCGCGAATGCCACAATGGTTTAATTTTTCAAATAAAATACCTTGGTGAATGTAGTCAAATGCTTGTGTGAAATCCACAAAAATTCCGACCAGTCAGTTATGTCAGGTTCTCCCAGCTGACGCTGATCGCCCTTCGAGAAAAAAATCCTGTATCCACCCCTGTGTGCTATGAAATATTAAGAGATGCTTTTGTGTGGTACTTTTCGTGTGAAACTGAAAAAAAAAATGCTTTTCTCGCAGATGAATGAAGGAAAGAAGATGACTCTTAAGGGCTCGTTTTCTTTGTTAGACACAATATTAATGAGAACTAACTGACAATAACGCCAAGGAAAGTATAGGGGGTGTTATCTGTAGTATTTATAATTGTGAAGAAAGTAAAGTGGACGAAAAGACAACTTGCCGCCGGCAGGGACCGAACCTGCGACCTTCGAATAACGCGTCCGATGCTCTACCACTGAGCTACGGCGGCGGTCATCCTCCCGTCCACTTTATGGGGTATATATGTGCATTTAAACCTTGGAGTGTTAGTCAGCGCCAATCGCAGCCATGGCGGCGAGTGTGGACCACTCTTTTTGTGCCTTTCTGGCGTCACGTAGCACGGAATCTTTATACGAGCTGGCAGCTGACCAATAATCCCTCGCATACTACCTTAAGGCTTCAAGTCTGCCAGAACCAGACCCTTGCTATGAATGAAGGAAAGAAGATGACTCTTAAGGGCTCGTTTTCTTTGTTAGACACAATATCAATGAGAACTAACTGACAATAACGCCAAGGAAAGTATAGGGGGTGTTATCTGTAGTATTTAAAATATAAATGTGAAGAAAGTAAAGTGGACGAAAAGACAACTTGCCGCCGGCAGGGACCGAACCTGCGACCTTCGAATAACGCGTCCGATGCTCTACCACTGAGCTACGGCGGCGGTCATCCTCCCGTCCACTTTATGGGGTATATATGTGCATTGTGGGTATATATGTGCAACACTCCAAGGTTTAAATGCACATATATACCCCATAAAGTGGACGGGAGGATGACCGCCGCCGTAGCTCAGTGGTAGAGCATCGGACGCGTTATTCGAAGGTCGCAGGTTCGGTCCCTGCCGGCGGCAAGTTGTCTTTTCGTCCACTTTACTTTCTTCACATTTATATTCTAAATACTACAGATAACACCCCCTATACTTTCTCGCAGATGTGTTACATTTGAGCATCGGTGTGCTACCGTTGGTTACGCCCTGAGGTGGTTTCGCAAGCGTTCAGTCGGCGACGCAAAACTGCCTTGCTGCAACGGGTTGAAATTGTAAGGCGCGAGTAGGCCCCGAAAGCGACGATGTGAACGCGAATACTCTTGGCGGGTCGTGTTATTTATGAGTACATGTCGTAAGGCTATTCAATAAAATACTAGCTAATCGGTGCCTACTTCTTGGAGTAACTAACGTGTTTCATGTTCACTTTTCACGTGTGTGAGAAGCGGACCTTTCTTACATTTTAATCGTTTGGTAGCTCTATGCAAAACATACATCAGTGACTACATTGTTTCAAAAACAACAAATAGACAATGTTTTTTTTTTCTAAGTAAGATGCACAATACATTAGGTCGACGTAGCTGTCCTTTATGAAATACACTTTGAAATGTGTCAACAGCACTTACCGTCATCGCTGTGCTCAGCCGCGTCGCGCGCTAAACCACACGCATGATATTCCGATAGCTATATAACAACGCTTCATTCGCTACACTAAAAAGAGACTAATTTATAACCAAGCGCAAAGCTTCAGTCTCAGCGACGACAGGCTTACATGTGACTCGGTGACAAACATGTACCTTCTCGTTGCGAGGCAGTTCTTCACACGTAATAATTGCCAACGTAAAAACTAGGAAATGCTGATAACGTGTACAGGCTCGTCTGGCATTTTTATGCCCCGATTGCCGACTATCAACGCAGAAACAAGCAAGAAGTTACAGCAGCGATAGCAATACGATTCGGACACAAGCCTCCAACATGGCGCCGAATCGGTAGTTTCGTCAGATCTCCGACAGATGGCAGCAATTTTGCATAAGGTCTATAGGGGATACGGCTTTATAGGTGATACAGGTTTATAGGCGATACAGGTTTATAGGTGATATAGGTTGTATAGGTGATATAGGTCATATAGGTGATACAGGTAGTTTGATTATATGGGTGTTACAGGTGATATGGGTAACATGGGCCGAATCAGCAATTTGGGTCACAAATGACGTGCAGCAAAGGAACATATTGATAAAGACATGCCAGTTTATGAAGCATGTAATAAAAGCAAGTATATACAGCAATTCAATCTGTAATGATATCTCGCAGCAGTCTAATTATAAGAATGTAAGAATTCACTGTTGCACTTACATATATACCTGAAGAAAAACGATCAGGCAAGAATATTTGGTAACTGATTATTTATTTAAATCTTTAAGCATCTCCGCAATAAAACGGCACCATACACGCACATGCACAGTGATGCAGATGCCGTGATTTCTTCATTGTGTAAGCTGCAGCGGACCTTCGGTGTTCTGTAAAGTGTTCAAGTCAAAATAGAAAACACAGATCTCTTAACATCTATATTTATTTTTACGAAAACTCCAATAGGGACGAATGCCATCATTTAGTTGGCGTAGCGCCTGTTTCTGAATAATCAGGGCAAGGCGTGCCTGTAAGAAATACAAAAAAAGAGAAAATCTTGTCTTAAAAAATAAAATAGCTTGAAGAGGACGGTTTAATAATGTAAACCACAATAGTTACATAGTTGCATACTGATACAACATCCAACGCACAATACTTTTTTTCAGTTTTCATGACTTTCGAGTAGAACGTACGAAGGCAGTGAAAATGATAAACTTACCTTCAGAGATAATCAACAGAGGCGCGTTATTTGGAGATCCAGCAAATACAGAAAATGTTGATGGCACATCATGGTGACGGTATCTGTCTCTGCAGCTTTGCAGAAGGGAAGCTGCGATGGAGTCTTGCATGTAGGCTGAGGTGTCCATTTTTCCGCAGGAAAGTTGCGATGCTGGGTCTGGTGAACAACCGTTCCGCCGAAACAAACTTCCATGTACGGCCACAATTGCAGCACATGAGCGAAGTATGTTCTTCACTCTTTCGCTGATAGCTGTGCACATCGCGGTGCTCGATGTCCACGAAATCAGAGCGAGAGAGATCGCAAGTGACGAACACGATCCGCACTCGTGACGCTGGTGAGCAATTCTGAAGAAGAAAGTGCGGCGCGGAGGGATACACAACAAGAACTAAAGTGACCGTCAGAAATTTACGCTGGTGTAACTGCCAATAAATTCTGCGAAGCTTATTTGTGAACTTTCAAGTTTTCATGGCGCAATATTAGCACCCTATAAAATACAAATTGATCTTTTCTCGCGTTATTTTCTTGATCGCAACAGTAGACGGGCCTTCTTGCACCTGTGCAGCGAAAGTTGGCGACGTACGTTCTCAGAATTCTTCGCCCCTCATGGTCTCGTCACGTGCAAAGACTACCGCCCACGACTTACCAGACAGGCGAGTTTCGGAACAATAGGGCGCGCCTTTTCCCCCCACGGCGGAGAGCAGCTTAAAAATGCACGACCGTTGAAAGACGCGTTCGTCGAATCCGCGTTCTTTTCGCGTAAGCCGGCTACCACGACGTGTTTTATCCCCATTTTTATCGTACTTCTCATGAATAAATAGTAATAAAATAATAATAATAAAGACACTGCCTGTCAAAGCATTGAATAGACATTCAAATAAACATTGAATCAAGGGTATTTTTGCTAATTTTGGAAGGCAGCATTTTAGCGCATCATTGAAGCAAATGCACGTGTCGCACTTGACCGCGACACGATCTGTCTGCACAGTTCAGAAACACGTGCGCCGCACAGTCAGTGCCTGAAAGCATATGCTTGCATGCAGTTTTATGTAATACAATGTTGCTCCACTGAGTGCTGCAACTGTATCCTCAAGTTTGGTTTATGCCTAATTCGGGACCCTTATTAACGAACGTGTCTTATAGAAAAACGGAAAAATATGCGTAAGAGAAAACTGCAGCCAATAGTGGTGCTGGCCATGTGACACACGCACGCACGCGCACACACACGCACACACACACACACGCACACACAATAAGTTTTGTGAATTCTACCCCAGAAGCTAATGTAGGTGCCAACATCCCTCATTGAGAGCGCTCAATACTAGGCCAATTAAATGTGTAGTGACCGTGGGTCAATTAAAACTTTCTTAATGTATGTCAATTAAAAATAAAATGAGTGAGAGTCAACTGAATATTTCAAACCTAATGTCAATTCAATGTTTATTGAGGGCACTCATTAGAAGCTGCCGTTTAATTGACCAGCTATTGAGTCAAAAAGGCCTCGGTTCGGGGTCAATTGACACGCAAAGTGCATTTTTGTAAGGGGTGCGCGTGCAAAAAGATATTGTAAGAGGTGTAGATGAAAGCGGATGATTATGTGCTGCACTGCCACTTGTCAAGATAAAAAAAAGCCAGCTGGTTCGAGAGCTAGATTTAGATGAAACAGAATTTGAAAGATAACATTGAGAATTAAGTGCTGTCCTGCCACTTATAAAGATAAAAAGGCGAACTATTGATCAGGAAGAGATTGTGAAAGGTTTGAATGAGAGCGGATGAAAGAAAACAACTCCTGTGTTGATCTTACATGCCGCTATATAGGTCCTGGCCGGCCCCATTTGTATCCTATAACCGCCATATGGGTCCTCTGGAGGTCCTATTTGAGTCCTATATACCGCCATATGGGTCCTCTGTAGGTCCTACTTGCGTCCTATATACCGCCATATGGGTCCTGTTTTGGTCCCATTTGGATCCTGTTTGGATCCTATATACCCCCACACGGTCCTATAGAATTCCTATATTTAGTCCTGTAAGTCCTGTATAAAACCATACGCATCCTGTATGAAACCATATAGGTTTTTTCAGTAGGGTAGCACCAGGGAAGTGCTTTACATCGAAAACCTGTACTATTACTATAGATACATAGCGCGCGCGCGCGTGTGTGTGTCTGTGTGCGTATGCGCGTGTGTGTAACAACACACATTAATACGTGTAGTGAATCCCGGCCGCGGCGGCTGCATTTTCGATGGAGGCGAAAATGTTTGAGGCCCGTGTACTTAGATTTAGGTGCACGTTAAAGAACCCCAGGTGGCCGAAATTTCCGGAGCCTTCCACTATGGCGTCTCTCACAATCATATCGTCGTTTTGGGACGTTAAACCCCCGATATTATTTATAATACGTGTAGTGGTTGAAGTGCGCACTAGGGGCTGGATTTCGCTATCGCGTTCAACTCTTAAAGGCGAAGCTTAAGGTTCCCCCAATTTTTTTATGCTATGGGAGCGCGCCGATGATAGAAGAGAAAGATCGACACGGGCACGCTCGCGGCTCGCGCTCAGTGGCCGTTGACAGCGAGTCGCGGCCGAGTCTTTGAATGATAAAGACGTGTTTCTCAGGTTGCCACGCTTAGCCACTTGTTGTGGGAGTGTCAGGGCTTAATAGACAAATCGAACAGTGCCGATTCATCCGTCTCTTCCACCGCCAGCCTCCGCTCGCGCTGGAAGACCGCACTGCTCAGCTCGACCCTGACAGCACAACTCTGGGCCGTCCAGCGTGCCGAGGAAGCCGCTTTGAGACAAGGTCTCGGAACCGCGTCCGCGGTGGGTGCCCAGGCCCACTAAAAAGACGCCGGACTCAAATCTCATTGATTTGACAATGAAGTTTCCGTTCTTCTTCGGTGTCTCGTCTTCGTCTCTGAGAGGTTCTGCGCGGCGGCTGGCGCAGACCCCCACTGTGCAAACACATTCGGTCTTAGAACAGCGCAGAACACGCTGCTGCCTGCATGACGCGCCACAAGTTATGTAGTGGCCTTACATAAGCTAACACTCAGCCCGATGGTTGTTCTTTGAAGACGACTGGAAGCAAAAGTACCCTCCGTGAGTAGACAGTGGAATTCAGGTTGTATTATTTCGACCTTACCGCTGAATCAATCTTCGGAATATGTTTGACGTGAAGTGCATTATCCAAATTTAAATGATCGTGTGCATTCTCTGTTAAAAGAATAATAGTGTTAAAACCTTCAGATATAATGCAACCCTCATGGTTCACTAGGGGCCGCTCTCCGGCCTGCTAGGAATCTGCTTGCAACTCGATCTGTGCACGCACTTATCAGTCAGCACGAGATCCGTGGCGTTAGAGCTCAAGGCCACACACGTTTTGTAAGACCTGAGGCCAGTTATTACATTCAAAACTAATCGAAACAAGCAAGATGCCGAAAAGGCAGTGCGGCCAAATTTAGGTTACGCTCGAACGTGCGCGGGCGCGCTGAGTTCAGCAGAGGAAAGTTGGCCTCTACCAAAAGTGTGTCACCTCTTTGAAAACTCGAAACAAAGTATTTCCATATTTCAGCCTGTGTATTTAGCTACAACAACTATTGTATACAGTGTCAACGGCAACAAGCGCATCTGATCCAAACACCACTCTTAAGTGATGTCGGCTATTGGCCAATAAGGATGCTATGTCTGTTGCGACGCGGAAAAACAGATCCGTGACGTCAGCTAACAGACGCCCCGCCAACCGACCAGAGTGAGAACCGGCCTCTGTTTGAGAAGAGGACGCCTGAGAAAACAGCAACTTTGCACTCCGCTTGTAGCCTTTACGCGGAGAGCACGACTGCAATAATTGGCTGATCAGTTCATAGCCGTGTCAGCTTTCCGCAGGAGGTGTTTTTGCAACAAGCTTAAGGGGTTCTTCATGGCCCCTTTAACCGTAGACATTTTGATATAAGCACTGTCTGTTATCGTGGAACGGTTTTCCCCAAGGTGAAAGCTTCCTTTGCAGCTCGAGCACACCAGGACATTGCCCTCGACGGGGTTAATACATGACGAACACAAGGAAGGTATTGCAGTGCAGTCAGAGGCAACAACCAAATAACTATGTACAAGCTGAAGTTGAAGGACGCACCTGCCAAGAATAAAGGAAACGTTTCAGTGACGCTGGCCGGCTTTGCCGCTGACAGCAATGCGGAGCCAGGAACGCAGGCTTTCTGTACGTTGCTAGAGGCACGCAGCTACCCACACGAAGCGGACCAAGTTGCAGCGATGCGGATCTATGAATACGCGTGATAAGGAATTCGGGGGCCGATGCGTCGAACAGCGTCTATGATGTCAACGCTTGACACAAATCACGATAAACTCCAAGGCTTGTCCCTGTGACCTTCTTGTAATACCTGCCAAGAATGAAGCAAACGTTTCAGTGACACGTGACACCGGGCGGATTTGCCGCTGACTGCAATGCAAAGCCAGGAACGCAGGCTTTTTGTACGTTGCTAGTGGCACGCAGCGACCGACACCAAGCGGACCAGGTTGCAGTGATGCGGATCCATGGACGGGCGTGATCTGGGATTCGGGGGCCGCATGCGTCGGAAAGCGCCTATGACGTCGGCACTTGAAACAAATCACGATAAACTCCGAGGCTTGGCGCTGTGTCCTTCTTGTGATATCTGCGAACATTGAAGCAACCGTTTCAGGCTTTGCAGTTTCATTCTTTGTCGCTGAATGGCGGTTGCCGGCGGTAGGCGGGGTTTATAGCCAGTGACTCCTAGGGCTCAATTTCCAATGAAATATTCTTCTACAATTGATTTTTCATATATGTACAGGTACAATAGAGCCTCTACTTCTACTCTTCGCTGAAAACCACAGTTTGGTGGGTGACCGCCAATTGCGTGCTGTATTTGTTCGCTTTCGTCTTCCCATCTTTTTAATTCCTTCATTTCATTGACGAAAAAAGAATAAAAATAAAAACAATTGGAGCTTAACTCTATTCAAACATGCATATTCCTACCCGGCATTACATAAGAATAGGCTTGAGAAAATATAGACCTGGAAAGAAGGAATGCGAGACTATCACATCTACTCTAGGTATCTTCTATGGTTTTCTCTATATCGATACCTGGTAGTGTCATATGATTACTGTAAGAAGACTGTCCCGCCCCCACCTCCCCGTAATCCCTTCACATCTACATGACAGATGACAGAACAGATGCGAAAAGTTCTATAGTTGTGCAGCAAGTACATATATGTCTACTGAGAAGGTATATTATTGTTTAAGTTAGTTTGCTGGACGCGAAGGCTTCGCATTTTTTGTCTCTGTTTATTTCTAATTATTTTGTTTCTCTCTCTATCTATTGCTTTGTATTTCTCGCTTCCTCTTTCTTGCCTTTCTCTCTCTCTCTCTCTATTTCTTTCTCTTTCTACCTATTTCTCTCTTTCTTCCTATGATGTGCTTCTTTCTTTGATTCTCTCTCTTTCTGTCTCTCTTCTCTTTCGCCCTCTATATTGCTACCTTTCTCTTTCTTTCCATGATTTGCTTTACTCCCCCCTCCTCCTTTCCCTCCGTCTCACCGTCACTTTCCATTGCCGCTGCCCTGCTATGCCACACTGTCCAGGATATGCTGTGCTCTGCTAGCATGTCTGCATAGCCGCGTGGTTAGGACGCTCGCCTTCGGATCGCGGGTTCCCAAGTTCCAATCGCACCTCGCGAAGAAATTTTTCGCCAAGAATTTCTCTCTTTCTCTTTTTCGCTTTCTCTCCCTGTTTATTTTATTTTTCTTTCTTTCTCTCAGTACTTGTTCTCTCACCCACCAGAATTATTCCATCCCGCGCCGGAGTAATCGGCGCACGTGATGATGATGACGATGCTCCTGGGATGATGGCACCTACCCACTCAGGGGGATCGGCCAAGAGTCGGCCACGTGTTTGGGGAGCGAAGCAGAATATGACGAAGAGCACGAAGAGAGCGAGTGCCAATCCAAGGTGATGATAGTTTCTGCTCGCACTACACGGCGCACCGAAAAGCTTAACGATCTCCGTTCTTATAAAATGAAATCAGAAAGAAATTTCCAGGATCAGACTTGAACCCGTGCCCTCTGCGTGGGAGTCGTGTATTCTTCCTCAGAGCCACGCTGGTGATTCACGTCGGGCAAGGAATTACGTTAACGTATATGCAATATAGCGTGCTTGAAAAGTAAAATACCAACCGGCCATCACGCAACGGGAATCGCGCAATGAGTGGGTCGTTGAAGGCTTCCAACCCATTACAATGGGCACAGCCATGATTCTCCATCGTCATCAGACACAGTACAAAGTGCGCATAATGGCTTACAGATGTGTAGCGGGTGCCACGCTTCTCCGCAGAATGATGAATAATGGCATATTAGGTGCTTCCCTATACACTTCTAAAAACATATGATGATTTATCCCGTAGTGGATACATTGCAGGTGTAATTGTATTGGTTGCCCCAACAGAGTTTTCAACGGCGTGGAGCTCTAGAAAGGCTGCTCTTCCAGCTTTCGCTGTGACTTCGTGGCGAGTTCAGCACAGGTCTGGTCCTTTTTCTTAGCAGTGTGAAGGAAAAGGATTTCGCTGTTACCTTTGCGCTAGATACCTGAAGTATAATCAGAGTCTTGAAGCGAGCAAACGCAAGTGTACGTTGTTTTGTCGCGCAGGTTTGTGCGTAAGACCAATGTGCCCATATTCGTATACCCAAAGCTGATTCATATTCATACACTTTCGAAAACGTAGCTTGCAACGAAGGGACCGGGTTCAGACGCAAACACCGGAGTGAATTTTTTATGTAATTCTTTACATCGGCGATCGTTTCATCTCACTGTCTAATCGACGGACAGTTTTCCCGTTTAGTCGGCATAAAAATGCTTGCATATTTACAATTCAGCAAGGTTCGCGCAGCGAAAAGCATGGGACATCGAAGGTGTAGGCGCGCGAGTGTACGTCACTGCCTAGCGAGATCACGTAGTGTCTGAAATCCGCTACAATATTTCAAGTGCACGCGCTTACACACTGTCCTATCAGCGAAATTGCAAAACGACCAGCCGGAAGTAGTTGCGTTTGCTGCGGCTGTTGGATCAGTCGCTCGGTGCTCTAATTTATTGTTGCAAGATTGAGAGTCGTAGCAACCGAAAGTAACAATTTCCAAAAGTCCGCTTAGCGACCTCAGTGTCTACAACATATGCTGCGCTGCTTCGAGAGTCTTTGTGTAAATGAGAAAACATCGCGAAAAGTGCCCACTCACGAGCTAAAAAAACTTCGAGGACGCTTGAGCCCTGCTTTCAGGAGCAGAATGCGATAGCGTAATCGAACTGTTTTATTATCGCCTTCCCAGTCGCTAGCCTGGCTTCCCTTCTCGGTGGGCCGAGAAGCGCTGGAAGGAAAGCCCAAGTGCGGACTCCCTCTGACTCCTGTATCCACGTACGCGGCGCCACGAAACACGGCCACTCTGTGGGGCGATGCCTTTTAAAAGCGCGCCCGTGGGCCCTTTGCAGCATCTCGCGGGTGCGTAAGGCTTCTTATATAAATTGCCTAAAGCTTCTTATGCGCTCTTGTGAACTTTTAAGAGCGAAGTTGTTCTCAGTCGATGTTTCCGCGTCCCATGATGGGGTATCGCTGGTCACGTGGCCTCACCGGGTGGCGAGAGTGGGAGTCGGTAAGAAGGGGATGGGCTGCGCCGTGCCAGGATGCTCGGTGGAAAGGGTGAACAAATTAGAGGCGCGTCAAGAGGGGGCGTGTCAAGGCTCAGCGGAGAGGGTGAAACTGTGAGGGGCGCACCGGAAGTTGGTGAGGGTGAGCCCGACGAAGGAGAGCATCAGCTCCACTCTTTGGACGGTGTTCTCGAAGTGGAGCTGGCCGCAACTTTTTTCTATTTGTGCAATGGCACAGGCACAGCCGCGTTTCTCGTTCGCCTGTACTTGAACACGACAAAAACGAAAGCCATCATTTTCGGCGCTTTATTGCAAGTGGATATTGCTTCAACGTGCTCTTGATAGCAGCATGGCCATTAGGATACCGTTGTTTTTTTTTTTTCACTTCTTGCCCAAAATGAAGTCTCCGCTTCCTCCCCCTCCACTTCCAGGAAAGCTAACTCCTCCACCTCCTGATCCGATACCGTCTCCAAGAGCTGCAACTTCAGTGATGAACAGAGCTGAAAAAAAGACGAGGAATAACTATTTTAGATTTTCTGCCGTTACAACTTTTTCTATGCGTTTTTGTCACCGGACAGAAAACTACGCACTAGTTTTTTTTAATAATTCACCTGTAATGCGTCTTCCTTTGCTACATTACGTCCGCCACACTTTGAATTCATTACAGAGTGCGACAGCAGGCCATAGAAACACAGTATCGGGTATTTGAGATCAATATTAATATCTCAGCCATTGTTGTCTGCATGCCACATGTTGGGAGCCGTGCACTACGGGCTTATTCCATTGATGGGCCCTCTACAATAGAACAGGGTCATTGTGGTCATGGCACGACAAACGTTAGAATAGGTCATCGCGCACGAAAATTATAACAAAGTGAACCTTTCCTTCATGTGCATTGATTAGCTCCGTATGCAAAGCTTTCGCTGTTTTTCTTACCATCTATAGGCACTGCGCTATAAAATAGGGTGTTAGAAGAAGGAGGCGCGCAGACCATGCTTACAAGAGCTTTGCTATACATTCAAATATGTTCTCTGGCTCGCTAGGCTGTTCAGCCGCTGCTGTTGCAAGCGGAAAAATTCAACGCTCGTTTTTCTTAAGCACAGTGTGAAGGTTCTTGAACATGATGCCAATATTTGGAAAATTTTCAACGGACATTCATCCTTTGCTAATTCAGAAGGTGGTTATATCATCGGTGATCATGAGACAATGTGCCTCCAAATAATTTAAGCATTATCAGATGATAGTGATTGCACACTAATAGCGCGGTTTCCATTCCTCAAGGACGAGAAGAACGGGGCAACGTTTGAAAAATAGTGAATGTAATTCGTACAAGGGCAGTCTTGCTTGTTACACAAAAAGTAGGAGTATGATTACCGCGGTAAAGAAACACAAACAAAAAAGAATCAACGATAGACACTTCCCGAAAGACTTAACCTGACCATTGCATACCGGTAGTTATATCAACCACATGTCAATACATTTCGCGAGAATCATAAATATGATGGTATGGACGTGCCTTGACCTAAATATTCTGCGGTGCTGCCTGCAAAATATGCGCTTTGGCTTTATGAGACAAACCATGGCACATATTTACGGGCATCATCGAAAGTGGCTTTCATTTACACATTCAATGCTTCACGCTTGGCGAGTACGTGCGTGACGCACTGATCTTTTTTATTTGTTTCTTTGTTCCCTTATTGCGCTATGCTCCCTGCAAACTGCTTCATGCATGCATGCTGGGAACCGGACCCTCATCCATCCAGCGCAACACTTGAGTTGCGACAGGAAACGACGACGGCCACGCCTTCGTATTCAGGCAAGAGAGCATCAATTATGAGAAAGCAATGCATACAAATATGCATGTGAAGGGCACACCATCGCGGGCCACATTTCTGTACTCTCACCGGCGCCGGGTTTTTCATGTATGACGGCACCACTCACATCTTCGTGTTAATAAATCTTTCCCTATCATTAAATATGGTGGTCGTCCAGCAGGGGCTTGCGCACAGAATGATTATGTTAATCTCGTTAAAATACCACAATGTTGAAATCAAGGAAACGAACAAACTGCACAATGAAATATTACCTAATGTGGCGGCAACCCATACAACGGCGCTCACTCCAGTCAGACCATTCATGTTGACTAGTGCTAGAAAAATACACATATCAATCAATTACATCACAGAGATGTTGCGTAAATATTAGAGCCTCAAAGTTGTACTGACACAAAATATGTTAGAACCTTAAATTCGAAGGGCCATGCGCTGGCGGAACACTGCAGGTATTTCACTGATATATAGCAGCTGACTGATCGCTTAGTACGTTCACACCAAATCGCTAATACACTGCAAACTGAGACTGGAAAGTGAAGTAGTTAGGGATGATAAAATTTCGTTTAAATGTGGTATAAGGCAAATTCTGCTTTGCTTCTTTTTTTCAAACGAAGAGGGCCGGCATAACTCAGCTAATACACTGCAAACTACAATTTTGCGTGTAAAACCATAGGGCAAAAAAGCAACGTTCATTCCCGATTACTGAGACACTAACAGGCAAAATTCGCCATAATACTTTAATTGTGTAATGGCTTCTTATATAGCTTATTAAACTGTTGCGAAAAAAAGGCCATGTACAAGTGTCAAATCAGGACAACTCCAATTGGCGTGACAGTGTCTGCTGCCTACGTTTATATCAATGTAACCAACGTTACACATCTGACTCATCATGCTTAGTCAAGCGTAGCGCCAATACGCCTAAGACCGCTACGCATAACATACAAATTATCGGCCCCTAACGTGCACTTCGTGTCGATGAAACTCACGTGGCTCATCTAACGTGAGTGCCAACGTTCCTTCGGGCCCTTTAAGGCCGAACCATATAGAGCGTTTTTGCCGGTGTTTTCCCGGCGTTTCGTACGCCGGCGTCCCTCGACGTCGACGCTACCGGTGACGGTGGCTGAAACGTCCAACTCTGGACGTTCCAGACATCACGGGTGGCAGCGTCGTGGCCGGAAGCAGTGCGATGGACGCAGAACCAATCAGCGTGCGGCTGGCAGCGACTTCCGCTACGTAACGGCGTCGTTGCTGCTGCCAAAATGGCTGCCGCCTCGCCGTGCGCTGTGTGGCCCTTAAGTTCTCAACTCATGCTTGTATTTCACTTAGCTCGTTCCCTAGAAGCTTCGACAGCAAAGCGCTCGTGATATCTTTGAACTCTTTCCGAGAGCCGTACTCAAGTTCATCGGTAGGCTTAACAGGAATGAGTGTATTGGCCGAATACGTGGCCTCAAAGATGTGCGGCAGCTTCAAGCTCAGAGGCCATATATTACGAGTTTGTGGTTCTTCTCAATACCAATAGTTGGCGCTACAAGTCAAACAAAAAAAATTGACTTTTCGGCGACACTGTGACTCGTTTTTTGCACCACAGAACTGCAAATGAGACATAAAAGCTATAATCAGGAATACATCTTGTTTGTCCATTGACAGAACCTGTACACTGCTTTACGAGGTGTCAGGTTCATTCCCTCTGGTCACACTGTGCGACCGTGCGACGCTTAGTTAACGCTCCTCATATGGTTTGCCCTATGAGAGCCGAACCATGAGAGTGAACCATGAGAGTGAAATAACTAGAAGAACAAGGATGGGTTGGGGCTCATTCGGCAAGCATTATCAAATCATGAATGGTAATCTACCACTATCCCTCAAGAGGAAGGTATATAACAGCTGCATCTTACCGGTACTTACCTACGGAGCAGAAACCTGGAGACTTACAAAGAGGGTTCAACTTAAATTGAGGACGACGCAGCGAGCGATGGAAAGGAAAATGATAGGTGTAACCTTAAGTGACAGGAAGAGAGCAGAGTGGGTCAGGGAACAAACGGGGGTTAAGGACATCATAGTTGAAATCAAGAAGTAGAAATGGATATGGGCCGGGCACGTAGCACGTCGGCAGGATAACCGGTGGTCATTAAGGGTAACTGACTGGATTCCAAGAGATGGCAAACGCGTGAGGGGGAGACAGAAAATTAGGTGGGTAGATGAGATTACGAAGTTTGCAGGTATTACGTGGCAGCAGAAAGCACAGGACCGGGTTGATTGGCGGAACATGGGAGAGGCCTTTGCCCTGCAGTGGGCGTAGACAGGCTGATGATGATGATATGGTTTGCCGCCCTCTCTGACGGTGTTGATGCGACGACGCCGAGGGACGCAACGTCTGAAAACGCCGGGCAAAACGCTCTATATCGTTCGGCCTTTACACGCCAGCGTAAAGGGCGCGAAGTCGTACCCCCTCGTAACGCTTGACTCAAAGCGGAAAATTCGGCATAGGCTGCTACTGCCTGACTGTTTCGCATAAAATTGATTCCCGCAATGCTTGGCGTCTGCCGGATTTTGCTGCTTATTACGGGTGAACCAGGGGTGAGTAGTGGAGTATGCCCGCTTTCTGTGGCACACAACCTGCGCTAGGGGTTTTCTGTTCGCTGACTTACTCTTCTAGGAGTTACGAAGGGCCTTGTTGTATACAGCTTAGCTGAAATATACCCACTACTCCCGGGGTGGCCGCTACGACAGAGTATACTCACCAAGGTACGACGCTGAGCCGGCTGTGGATGGTTTCGTTTAAACGTGTTCGCAGCTGTAGCCTTTATATACTACGAAAAGCCACTGCGGGGCTCCATTTCAGTGTATAATCTCAGCAGTAAAAAACATGTTTTAGATTAAAGTCGTGCATGTGACAGGTAATTTTTTGCGCTTGAAATGTTTCACTCAAATACTAAATAGACAAGCGAACAGCAGAAAAAATGGTAAATTTTGAAATGGCAATCATAGTAGGTTAATTAAAGAGAGGCATTTGGTTTGAAGCAATAGTATTTTTCATCTAATTTTCCTCCAAAATATGACGTCGATGTAAATATGAATCTGAACAAGCATCTTCTCTGAAGACTGCTTAAGCGCTCAAGTGTTTCATAACCTAATTAACTGGGTATGCAATTCACCTTTATTACCAAGATTAAGTCATCAAACAAGCAGTATTGGTTTTACTAGAGGTTCGGAGAATCTCTACCAAAACCACGCAAAAATCTACCTTCACACAAACGAATGAAATCCAATAATTGTGTACGTAAATACAAATGGTGCCCTGGGGGAGACGTAACATGAAATAACCAAAGGAAGCAGTAGAATCCCTCGTGGAAGCTGAAAACCTTGCTGCGTAGGTCCATCGCCATAAACAGCGAAAAAAAGTTGGATGAGCCAGCAAGAAAGGATTGATGATTGATTGAAGAAAGGATATATATATATATATATATATATATATATATATATATATATATATATATATATATATATATATATATATATATTGTTACGGTGAGATGCGTTTATTTACAAGAGATGATGGATGCGAGAGTCCAGGGATCGAGCAGATCACAATTCGTGCCCTGCGTCGTTGTCCTCTTCTTCCATGCGTTCTCCCAGTATCGTAGCAATTCCCCCTTTGCAGACGATGCCCACCGGGCGAGTCAGGTTTCGTTGCGACGATGAAAGCGTTTGAGGCGGGGAACATGCACGACGTTGCTCTTTCTTGAGCGGCGGCCAGTAGACAAGAGCCGCGATATCACGTACGTGACATCGCTGAGACGTTTCATGACAACAAAGGGGCCAGTGTAGTTGACTAGGAACTTTTGGCATAGGCCGCGCTTGCGAAGCGGCGTCCAAAGCCCCACCAAATCGCCTTTCTCGTACAATACGTGTCGGTGACGTGCGTCGTAACGGTTCTTAGAGCGTTTCTGGGAAGCGAGAGTACGAAGGCGGGCGATACGCCGGGCCTCTTCTGCACGGCAAAGGGTTTCGGCGAGAGTAGGTTGGTCGGTTTCAGAAAGCGGAAGAATAGTGTCAAGGGCTGTTCGGGGTTGGCGTACCTAGAGCAGATAAAATGGACTGTATCTGGTCGTCTCGTGCTGTGCAGTATTGTAGGCAAAGGTTATGAAGGGCAAGACGGCGTCCCACGTTTTGTGACCGGAATCAACATACATGGAAATCATGTTGACGAGAGTTCTGTTTGTTTTTTCGGTTAAACCGTTCGTCTGCGGGTGATACGGAGTGGTGTGACGAAAATGAGACTTAACGAGACGAAGCAGGTCTTCAACTACATCGGCAATAAATGGCCGCCCGCGATCACTGATGATAACACGTGATGATAACACGAGCAGGTCAACACCAACGACCTCAAATGGAGAACCAGGGGGTGCTATTGGATGAAGTAGTCCTGCTGGCTCGGTTGTCGGACGCTTGTAGCGTTGACATTGCTCACAGCTCGCAACGTATGCAGTCACACTTTGACGCATTTTCGGCCAGAAGAAGCGTTCTTGTGTGCGCTGATATGTCCTGGAAAAACCTATATGTCCAGAAGTAGGGTCGTCGTGCATAGCTCGGAGGACGCGTTGTCGCAGACTTGTTGGCACAACTAGAAGTAAACGGGCGCCTATGCCGGAATAATTCTTCTTGTAAAGAACGTTGTCCTTTACGACGAAACTGCGTTGACCGTTCGTTCCGGAGATAAAGAAAGGGGCGAGACTGTTGTCACTGCGTTGCTCTGCACGAAAAGTGGTCAGGTCAGGAAATGGGGCATCGACAACTGCTAAATATTCATCGAAGTTGTCTGCGTCACACTCGGTTGTCGGAAGGGGAAGCCGCGAGAGGCAATCGGCGTCGGCATGACGACGACCGCTCTTGTAACGAATTTCAAAGTCATGTTCTTGGAGTCGTAACGCTCAACGAGCAAGACGGCCGGATGGGTCACGTAGTCCAGTGAGCCAACATAAAGAATGATGGTCTGTGATAATGGAAAATCGGCGTCCGTAGATATACGGGCGAAACTTGTGGACGACGAATACGACCGCGAGGCATTCCTGCTCTGTGACAGTGTAGTTGCGCTCCGGTTTACTTAAACAACGACTGGCATAGGCAACGACGTGTTCAGTAGCTCCATGGCGTTGGACCAAGACGGCGCCGAGACCTACACCGCTGGCGTCGGTATGTACTTCTGTGGCAGCAGATGGGTCATAGTGGCGAAGCACGGGCCCTGAGGTAAGAACAAACTTGAGTTGCAAAAACGATGACTCGCATTCTGCTGACCACCGAAAAGGCACATCCTCATTGAGTAGGCACGTCAAAGGGAAAGCGAGGTCGGCGAACTTAGGCACGAAGCGACGGAAGTACGAGCATAAGCCCAAAAAGCTTCGCAACTCTCGTACAGACTGAGGTGGTTTGAAGCTGCTAACTGCAGCGACCGTCTGAGGGTCGGGTCGAACTCCATGCTTGTCAACCAGGTGACCGAGAACCAGAGTCTCACGGTTGCCCAAGTGACACTTCTTAGAATTCAGGGTGAGCTTAGCTTTCTCAAGGCAGGTTAGAACAATGTCTAGACGACGGTTGTGCTCATCGAATGCACGGCCAAAAATTGCAATGTCGTCAAGGTAGCATAGCCAAACTTCCCACTTTAGTCCACGCAAAATAGTGTCCATGAAGCGCTCAAACGTGGCTGGAGCGTTACACAGGCCAAAAGGCATTACATTAAATTCAACGAGACCATCTGTGGTTATGAATGCCGTTTTCTCTTTGTCACTCGGATGCATGGGAATTTGCCAATATCCAGACCTGAGATCCACGGATGAGAAGTACGACGCAGAATGCAAACAATCAATGACGTCATCAATCCTGGGAAGCAGGTACACATCCTTCTTAGTAACGGAGTTGAGGCGTCTGTAGTCCACGCAGAATCGCCATGTACTGTCTTTCTTCCGGACAAGAATCACAGGGGCAGCCCTTGGGCTGCCCCTGTGAACATCTCTTCTACCTGTTCAGCAATGATCTTGCGCTCTGCAGATGACACACGGTACGGTTTCTGCCGGATAGGGTGAGCGGATCCTGTGTCGATCACGTGACGAGTCCGCGAATCGGGTGCACTTGTTTGCTCTTCATTCTGTGCAAAGTCGAAAACAGTGGCATGCTTGGCAAGGACTTTGACCAAGGCTTGGCGTTTTTCTGATGACAGGGACTTGTTTATCATGCTTAGAAAGTTGGTTTCTGTATAGTGAGTTGCCCGAACAAGGTCTACACTCTGGTCGCTTAAAGACGCAATCAAACTGTTCACATTTTGTTCGAAGAGGGCGAGCCGCATTCCGCTGGGCAGCATGACAGGTTCAGTAGAATAATTTAACACCCACAAAGCCGATCGCCCATTGCTGATGGAAAGAACGCAACGCGGCACGAGCACATTTTTCTTGGCGCAATTAAGAGGAACCGGCTCCACAAGAACATCAAACGTGCCGGCGTCTGAGGCAGAGGTGTCAACGGGTACGTTCTTCATCGATTTGTGTGGCAAGAGGACATCCTCAATGACGGTGATGGACCCTTGGCAGCGCTTGGAATCGTCAGTAAATGCCGACAGCAAAACTTCACCGGCGCCACAATCTACGGTGGCACCACAGTCTCGTAGAAAATCGATCCCCAAGATAATGTCATGTGTGGAGCTAGCCAGGACAGCAAATTCTACCTTGAACACCTTGTCGCCCAAAGTAACACTCACAACACACACGCCGATAGGGCTTAGTGTCTCCCCACTCACTGCACGAAATGTTGCACTGCTGTTCCAGCGAAACATCACTTTATGTCCTAGCCGCAGTTTAAAGTTAAAACTCATGACCGAAACAGCTGCTCCAGTGTCTATTAAAACCATCGTAGGTAGTCCATCAACGAGAACGGGGACCTTATTTTGCGTCATAGAAACGGATGGAGGCATAGGTGGATGTAGTGACAAATGTTCGGCGACCTCACCTCCATCGGCCGCACCACCTAGTTTCCCGGCGGTGAGGAAGTGACGCGGCGACCAGGAGACGGGGAACGGCGCCGGCGCGCAGTAGGGGGCGTCCAGCTTCGTACAGAGGAGGGCGAGTCGCTGCGGAAGTTCTGGTGGAAATTGCGTCCGAGGTGCGTGTCACTGCGGGCATTTTGCTGGAAGCCGTGGCCGACGTACGTGTCCCGCATTGAGCGCATACCACCGCGCCAGCTGTTTTGTCGAGGAGAACGCGGTGGTCCCTCGTAGTGGCGCTGTGGTGCGCGACGTCTTTGAACGCACAATCGAGCCACATGTCCACGGAAACCGCAGTAGAAGCACACAGGGGCCTCACGCACGTCACCAAACCTTCCTCGAGGCACCGTGTACCTGTGATCGTCCCACGAGGATACCATTGTAGGTGGTTGAATGAAGGCGTTCTGGGGACCACTGCGACGATGTAGGTTGTACACCGTGGCATCAACGGCAGCACACATTGCGTCGTATGGCAGAAGGACATCACTGGCACGTGCCCTTGTCGTGCTGACAGCATCACGTCGTCCAAGTTCTTCGCGCACCATTTGTCTAATCGTTGCGGCAAGATCGCAGGGTGGTGTTGGAGTGACGTCGACACTTACAATGGTAGTGACGTTGGCAAGTCTACCAAACTTGGGAGTGATGCGCCTAGCCTTCAGTCTCAAACGTGCGGCAGTGTTGAATTACGTCCGCTACAGACTCCAAGGTGTCCTTTCCGATGAGGAAATTGTAGACATCTTCAGCAATACCTTTGAGGAGATGCCCAACCTTGTCATCTTCCTTCATGCTTGGGTCTACAGACTTGCACAATTTCAAGATCTCCTCAATGTAAGTTGTGCAAGTATCGCCGGGCACTTGAGCACGCTGCATTAAAGTTTGCTCAGCGCGCTTCTTCTTCATTGAAGGGTCCCTGAAGCAGCTCGCTATTTCCTTCTGAAACTCTTCCCACGTCGCTATTGTTTCTTCGTGGTTTTCGAACCACACCAACGCCGTTCCTTCAAGAAACAATCCGACGTTGATCAGCCGGGAGGCCGAATCCCAATGGTTGTATCTACTCACACGATTGTAGTGTTTCAGCCATTCGTCGACGTCTTCTCCAACCTTACCAGAGAAGGTTAGTGGCACCATGTGTTGGGGCCACGTAGCGCCGGACGAAGACCGCGTGTTGTCGCCGTCAGCAATCGGGTTTATAGAGAGGGGTGGTAGTCCGGCCAGTCGGCGGCTTCGGCGTAGCTCCAGATGTAGCGCTTCCGTGATCGTTCACCCGGGATTGCTCTGCTGTACCCTGCACCTCCACCAATACTGTTACGGTGAGATGCGTTTATTTACAAGAGATGATGGATGCGAGAGTGCAGCGATCGAGCAGATCACAGTTCGTGCCCTGCGTCGTTGTCCTCTTCTTCCATGCGTTCTCCCAGTATCGTAGCAATATATATATATATATATATATATATATATATATATATATATATATATATATATATATATATATATATATATATATATATATATATACTGAAGAAGCTTTTCCAATTCCAATGGGCCAAACGTACATTGGAAGAGAAAAGACACAACTAAGCGGTTATCTTAATTTTATTTGCCCTGGCGAAGACCGGTCCACCGGTTGAAGCCGTTGGCAAATAAAATTAAGATAACCGCTTAGTTGTGCCTTTTCTCTTCCCTATATATATATATATAAAGTACAAAGCACGCTGCCATGCAGTACATGCACGAAAAAAAAGTGCCGACACTTGCTCGCGCACATCCCAGAAGGTACACATGGCACATCGATGATATCCGACATAACGATATTTCTTTATCCTTCAATGCCGCTTACACATGACTGGCACATGCTTGCAACAATTTGAAGAGGTGTGCGACCTTCACAATGTCGCATGCCTTCCGGCTCCTGTGTCTGCACAAAATAGAAGCGCAGCCAAAAACAGGCATACAACCACATTGCCGGCAATCGAACGATAAATATGAACTCACCGGGCCTTTCAAGGAATTATGCTGCTCGCTAAATCGCACTTTCAGGCATCGCTCCGTTAGCCCCACTTATACGCGATTACATGACAAAGGAATCGAGTACACAACGTTTAGGGTTCAAGACACAGTCGAAACCCGCGATAACGAAATCCCGAGGGAACGAAATTCTCACCGCAACGAAATATTTTCGAAGCACCGGCGAACGCCCAAAGGAGTTAATGCATTTCATAACTCGCGACTACGAAAGTTATTCATGCAGCAGTCCCTCATTAACGAAATTTTTCAAACACGAGTGCGCAAATAATCTACTCTCGCAACATTAACTACATTCGAACACTACTGAAATGCATTCATGCTACACTCAAATTGTGCAAAACTATCGCTACAGCGCACTTGAGGCGCAGCCGCCATCATTGTTTACAAAAAAACAAAAAGCTGGCGACAATGATGGTGATGGCTTGCCGAAACACCTGCTGGTTATCGCGGACTACGTAGCCAAATCCACATTCCTCATGGAGTTTCTTCGTTGGCTTGGCTCTGTGCTTGGCTTTGTCGGCTTTGCGCGCACATGGTCGGGTGTGTGGAGCCATTTGTGGAGCGTTTGCTTGGTCGCTTGGTGCAACTTGAACTGTGTGTTTCGATTGCTTCGTCCCATTTCCCTGCCTGCGAAGATGCTGCCTCCGACGAAAAAGCGGAAGTTCATCACGCTGGAATATAAGGCTGCAATCATCAGTGAGGTGGAAAAGGGCAGGAAAAAAATGGACATCGCCGCAGAATTCGGCTTTGCGTGCAGCTCGCTGTCCACGATTCTGCGCTGATCCGCGCTGATCCAGCGGAGGGGAGCCGGGAGAAGGTTCGCCTGCAGGCGCACCTGATGACGGTACTGGTGACAGCGCAGTGCCGCCGTCACTGATCATGCATTTCATGGGACAAACTTTGTGCAAAGCAAACTCACTGACTTTTGGAAATAAAATGTGTCTTTTGTAAATTCCATGTCTTTTCTGCCGCATTCTCGCGTCAACTAAATCCCCGCAAGAGCGAAATTTTGTGCTTTCCCCGCCGAATGTGTTATTGCGGGTTTCAACTGCACACAACTATGAACATGCTTGGCAGTACAACCAACCCGCGAAGCAGCCTCTTCATACTCATGGTAGAATTCCCATCATGCTGATGTTTCTTTCTTTTTCTATTATGCTGCATGGGCTCAAGGAAAAAAATCGTTCACGAGCGAGTGCGCTAACCTCCCCCGACGTCGCTTCCTCCTCGTGCTAAAGGCTCTTGGTAGAGTTCCGACCACTCTCCTGCTTCATTTTTTATGGATGTGCATCAAGATGGTAACGTAACGTTGTCTCGTAATACGTAACACGGCGGGCGTCCAATATAACAACGGCGCGTGTCCGTTGGTCCGGTGCAATGGCGTAGCCAGAAGATCACAGACCGGGCCCGTGCCGCCCCCCCTCCCCGCCCCCGCTCTCCCCCGAACTTTGTTTGCCCTGACATGCAGAGCACAAAATGACACTCGATCACATCTGCTTGCCCGGCCCCGACTTGAGATCAAGGAGACGCCCCGCCCTCCCCCCTGAAATAATTTCTGCCCACGCCCCAAGTCGGGTGACGGTTGCGGATATGTATCAGCGGGTCGACGCAACTTGAAGACACAAAATGCTTTAAGTGCTGTTCCTATAGCAACGAACGGGGCGGCGGCAACGTCGGTGTTCGCCGCACGTCGCGTTTTTCGTCCGCGGAAAACGCGGCATACGTTTCGAGCTTGATTTAACCGCGTTTGCTTACAAGGAAATTAATGTTTCCCGCCAAGTGGTGGTTGCTAGGGCAACGCCTTTTTGTCGTAGTTGTGTCATCCCGCCAATCGGTTATGGTGGCTAGAAAGCTGGATAGGTATCGCCTGCGGCTAGCGGGCCAATGGGCGCGCGGCGCTGTTACGTTATCTGGTCGTTCGCGTCTCACGAGTGTCCTCGCCAAAGGAATATAAGTCTTACGCCGTGGCCACGGCTCACCGGCCGGCTGTGCGGCGCGCGTGTTCGGCCTCGCGTGCCCTTCAGCGCCTCCATGTTTGGTGCTCGCAGAAAACCGAAAAAAGAGCCACTCACCTCTGAAACTCGACTTCGCCGGTTCTCTGGGTTTTCACGGATCCGATGCACCACAAACAATGGGTCCGAATAAGACTTTTCCGCACAAAGAACCGAAAAATTGCTGGAGCGCATTGGCGTCAGCGCAGCATGCGTTCAGCATTAAGAACCTCACAGCAGTTCCGACCAAGCATGTGTAACGCGAAGGTCACGACAAGCACAACCCAGTTTACGAGAGACACACAAAATCTTCCAGAAGTCCCAGCGCGACGCAACCGCCATGCTAGGACGCACGTCGAGAGGACCGCCTCGATCACGGCATGCGCGACGGCGCTTGCGCCGAACGTACAAGAGAGGTATAACCCACTCTCAAGCTTTCCGTATGCTACGAAGGAGTGGCTCTAACCGAGAGATCTCAAACTTAGTTGAAAGTCTACATGACCGTATAGAGGCGAGAGAGAACGTACAGCAGCGGCGAGTAGTAAAATGTAGAAAAACATATGCGGAAGGAAGCACCCCCCCCCCTCCCGGTTGCCTCTCTCCCACCGATCCTCCGAACACCAAAAGCTGCAGCTAACCTGCTGCTGCAGTCTTGGTGGTTGTACTTTCTTCAAGAATTACTGTAGCTCTGCGGTTGACTTCTGGCTCATAACAAGCACATGTGGATTAAAGAGGACCTTTACTGTTCTCAACCATTTGGTACTTCATGCGCTTGTGGAGCAAGCGCTTGTCGATTATTTTATTAAATGCGAATCATTTCTTAGCGAACCTCAGGCACTTTGGCCGTTTCTATCTACGTATCTATCTATCTATCTATCTATCTATCTATCTATCTATCTATCTATCTATCTATCTATCTAGCCGCCTACGTCTGGGCGCTCTCCTGGTCGTCTCCATAACTTGTAATATACGGAAATTGGCATAGCAGGGGATCAGTGTAGGATGAACACGATTCCCTGGTCATGACATGAATAACGCAAAATACCTATCGCGCACGTCGTGAAACCCTTTCTCTCAGTTACGCGTGGCACATACCCGTAAACCAGACTTATTGTTATGCAGGTATGTGCCACAGGTGATGCATAGTCTCAACCAACACAGTAACCACGAACACACACATTGACACGCAAGGAAAGTGATAATAATAATTATTATTATTGGGGTAATATACTAACTATTAGGGTATAGACTTCTGCCGAATGTTTACCTTTAACTATTGGGCTTTTATGTCGGAAAACCACGATATGATATGCGAGACGCCGTAGCGAAGGGCTCAGGAAATTTTGATAATCGGGTATTTTTAACGTGTACCGAGATCGCACAGAACACGGGCATCTGCGACCGCTGCGGCCGGGATCGAACCCGCCACCTTCGGGTCAGCAGCCGAACACCTTAACCGCTACACCACCGCGGCGGACGCAAGGAAAGTGAGGAAACGTAAGACAAAACACCCCTAGAAGACGCTCAACTACCGTCCACTTGTCGACGTGGTCCGCAACGTGGACCACGTGGATTACGCAAAAACCGGCGTGAATGCTTCCTACAATAAACCTGCTGAGAGAACCAGGCCTCTTATCATTACCGGTGACTTAAACATTGATTTATCAAGACCCAACAACGCTTGGTACTTCTACTGCGTGAAAGACGGACTGGATGTGGAGAGGACCTCGTTGCCACGCCCACGACAGGAGGCATCATAGATACTTTCATCGTAAGAGGCATCCAGGATTTCCAACAGCTGCACTATACCTTGCACTTCACTACACTTACACTCCTCATAGCCGCGATCACGAACGTATCCGATTAACAAGTCCGGTCCAGCTGCTGGTGCTCACTGATCACGGTGATGATTACCTTGTTCAAGAACTGTCAAGAACCCCTTCAACACATACACACGGGTTCGTGAAACGTGCGTGCGCTCTCCGTCATAACGGAGAAGTATAGGAATAACAACTGTAACTGTGACTGTAACGTACCTGAACGTACGTGCGGTGCGCCTGCACGTGCCACTCGGCTGTGTATCTCAGAAACATTGCTTAATGAAGCTTAGTTGCGAGTAACGCCTGTCCTGTGGATCTGTGTTCCTTCTTTGTCCTGTTCGGTTTCAGGCTATCCAGAATTGAAGAATATAAGCACTACATATCAGCTTACCACCTCTGGTGTTCGTAACACCCATGTTGCTGTTACCATCGTTACGCAACTATAACCAACTGGTTATATAATAGATATGCGACTCTTCAACATATGAGCGTGCGTATATCACTTCCATATTTCTCTGGCGTCATTCCGTAAGGTATCGTTCAATGTGAAAAATTACGCCACAGTCACCATAACGCGCATGCTTCGCATAACGTCGATTCCCACGGTACGTGGGATCTGCCAAATTGTTTTGTTTAAACACAATAAGGCAACCAATTACCAAAATACCATATCATTTTCTACTGTGCTGCTGCATTGGGCCCGGCACGATGGCGTTCTGATTGAGTGCACTGCTCTAATAAGCTGCTTTTCTGGCTACCATGCTAAGCATCACTTCAATGCAGCCAAAACTAATGCTAACAATCGTGGACCTTAAAACGAAACGAGATCAATCCTCATGCACAGCATGGCTACATGATACCCTGCATTCCACAGGGAACCGTTGGTTGGTTATTGAACCACGCGCGCTTCTTGCGTATTTAGTTTGCGCTCTCCACCTAATGCTCACTACGCGAGTGTGCCTTTGGTACTATGTGAAGTGCCGTTCAGTTATGCGGTTCTAATAAATACTACTCCAGGTAGAAGGCAAGGAGAAGTGCAAGATACAAATCACCGTGCTGTAGGCATGTGGCCCTCTGGCAGCATGTTAACATGTTTATAACTCAAAAAACTTTATGGGTTACAGCATCTGTGCCAGGCCTCATGCTAAGGTCATTTTTGGAATTGCCGATTTTCGGTAGAAAAAACGACAATTGTTGATTGCCAAATCTTTATTAAAAGCAACCATCACTTCAAGTTCTTGATAGAGCCATTTCTATTGATTTGAAGCGAAGTGATTTACTTCTTGCGGCCGAGTCCTCTGGTGCCTCCTACTCCGCCGCCAGGAGCGACAGCTTCATGGATGAGCTCAGCTGCAAGTAATCGGTAAAAAGGTGTCTTAGTTGATCAGTTGATAAGTGTTTAGTGTGCGATATTTGTTGCACGTGCAAGAAGTCCGACACTGCTTCTTTAGTGCACAAGATATGTTACGTGATCTTACTTTATAGTGCACTGCGCACGACCGCTCTTGGTGGTCTAGTGATAATGGTTCTCGACAGTAGACACGACGTTCGCTGGTTTGAATCCCGACCACGGCGGCCGCATTTCGATGGAGCCGAAATGCTTGAGGCCCGTGTACTTAGATTCGCGAAATCAGCGGTATGCCAAAATATTCTCACTATTGTTTTGACGTTGCGTCCTCAATGGAAGGTTGGGTTCATCAGTTGTCTCAACTGTGGCTCTAATGTTCTGCCCCTGCCCCTAGCCAATATTGGCGTACCATTGCAAAGCATAGTTAGACTGGTAAGTGCTATATTTTTTTATGAAAGGCACTGATTCTGAAGGGTAATTTTGCTTTCTTACACATTTCAATTACAATGCATTTGGAAATAGGAGCAGAGGAAAGAGAAGGATGACATCTTGAAAAAACAATATCATTCTGATCTAATTATTAGGCGAGGTTCTGTGGTTTTTCTATCAATTACCTCAACAGGCTCGGAGGTTCTACTTCCTAAGGAAAGTACAGAACAACGCTTGACGATGTGTAGAAAAAATCACCCATACAGTGCGAAACAATAGAAATCGAACATATTCTCTAGAGACGTTACTTCCAAGAACACGCAGCTTTTGCTGCGACCCTTATACACTCGAAGAAAAGAGTCAGAAGAGGATCATGGCACCGGGACTCTCTTTGGGTATCCATTTGACATCTTTTGGACGAAGAGAGTTAGCATTTCTGAAGGAGTCATTGGACTCTATTAAAGCGCGTTTCGATTGGCTTTCGTGAAGGCGCCGCCGCATATCCCGTACATATCGCGCGTTCGTCGTTCGGCGCCGTTATGGCGCCATGGCTAGCCGACACAGCCGGGCTGGCGCGGCACCTCCGCCTCCTCTCTCAGTCTCCACAGTCTTTTGAAATGCGTTGCGTTGGTTGCGCGGGTTGCATCAGTTGCATGTCTTGTAGTTTTGTGTTCGAGCGAACATGCGCATCACCGGTGGCGGTGACGCCAGGCTCCATGCTCGGAGTGACGCTTGGAGGGCTGAATATTGACGGAGCTGCGGAGATGGAAAACATGCGCCTCTTAACGGGAAGTGCACTGTTTCGTAGGTACTGACTATACAGCTTTAGCTGGGCGTCTGCAGCAGCTCTGCGGAAGTAGGTTCCCATCCATTTACAACATCAACCTGCATCGGCGGGGCTGTTGCAGATGCCCAACTAAAGCTGTCAGTTAGCGAGTTGACAGCGTTTTGCGCGGTGCTGTACAAGCTCCCATAAAATGAGCGATGCAAACAATTATCAAGGGTCATTGTTTGTTGATCGCACATTGTGTCTGCCCTGCTGAAGGTGCAAGACGTCGTTTTCAGATGCGCTTTAGACTACTTCATAATGCCATTTCCATCGACATTGAGTGTGCGGCATGCTTCCGCACATGGGAACGTGAAAAAGGAAATCTGTGTACAGGACACTTAGACGCGCTATATATATATATTGGTTTTTGTAGGCTTAAAGACGGTAGTTTAAGATGCACATATAGTACGATGTTTCTAGCGCGTACGTGGTAGTCACTGAAATTGGACACGCCTTGTCGGTAACGTGAAATCCTCGAGACTTTTGACGGCGCCCGCTGTTGCGGCCGCCGCCGTGCACTCTTTCCCCTCGTTTCTATTTGCTGTTTCCGTGATTTGCCTATATCTGCGATGACGTTTGACGTTATCAAAGAGTCGAGTGAGTGTATTTCACTGTGGGAGCTCTGTGCGGTAATTTCAGCATATGATATGTCGTATCTCGACGGAAACGGCGTTCGCAAGCTCTGGGTGTCTTTCGAGCGCTGGTGCTCGCATGTGTTATGTGAGTATTTAAGGATGGGTTGCATATGTACAAGAGGCAGTCATTAACCGCTCACGACGTGCCCCTAAGTGCCAGAGGATGCGCCTGTTTGTTGGAATACGCCTGCGCAAAGCCGGGCTTATTTTGCGAGCATGTTTTAAAGCCATTTTTCAGAAAAGAAGGGCTTTCATTAGTGCATAGGCAGTGCCTATTGCGAAACGAAGTTCCCACCTCTTTTTACGTGAAAATTTGTTTTCGCTCCGAAATTATTTAAAACGAAACACACGTGTCAGATATGTGTACAGTAACGGTGTGCTGAACAAAGTGTGGTTTTAAACACAAATATCCAGTGTGTGTTTGTGTGTGTGTGTGTGTGTGTGTGTGTGTGTGTGTGTGTGTGTGTGTGTGTGTGTGTGTGTGTGTGTGTGTGTGTGTGTGTGTGTGTGTGTGTGTGTGTGTGTGTGTGTGTGTGTGTGTGTGTGTGTTGGTTATTCCCAGAATCCCGGATCGTGTCTCCCGCCTCTTAACTCCAGTTGACAGCCACGCTGTGGGAAACGAAGGTGTCGCTATGGTCTGGCGCCTCACCACTCGGGATGGGAAAATGAACGGTGGCGTTCGCTCTGTCAACGAGGCAGTCGGTCGTACATTTCCTTTGGTCGGAGAACCCGACGAAGAAAAAGAGATGAGTGGCACGGCCGCAAAAGAGCCTAAACCAACTTCTTTTGTTGTTTAAAAGAGGGTCCCATCATCTTGTGCTGCAAGTTTGTCGTCAAGTGACCTGTTCCCAAACCTACTATTTGCAAGTTGCGTTTTACACGATAACGGTAAAAAACTTGCTTACCATGCCCGTTTGCATTTGTTCTTTTGATGTGAGCCTCCATTATGTGTGTGTAAATCACTTATTGTGTAGGTTTTGCAAACTCTTGCCGTAATTCCGTTTTCTCATCATAATATCACGTTCTGCTTTTCTGATACAATTTTTCATGGATTCTCACGCTAAACAGGATGGCAACATAGCAAGTCACAAATCTTATGCCTCCAGCTGTCACCACTTCTTCATTTATTCATAATCAAAAGGAATAATTATGTAAAAATGATGCCGATTCCTGTCAATTATTTGTACCATATGACACTATGCACAATACTGTCAAACATTTTAGTTGGCTATACTCATGCAAGCATATATAAATAAGGAATACCTCATTGGCCTAATTGGAAATCACAGACCATCTTTTCGCGCTTTCTAGATTACTCTGCTAGAAAAGGTGTCTTGTATTGACAAATTTCGTTAAAATAATGCTAAAATTGAACTATTCTTTTTTCGCAGTCGCAGGTCACAAGGAAAATATTACTGGACTTGCTTAAATTGAATACTTCACTATTTCTAACAGTAGTCACGCAAAAGAAGAGAATGGGTCTATTGTCTAACTTAAAATACTTGTGGAGTCGTCTGACGCTTCGATGGCTGTTGTTTGACCCCTGTAGGAGTGTTACCGGCAAGAAGCATCTGGCTCTGTCAGTATTGGTAATGTGATTCTTCGGATAAGAGTCATTCCACTCTTCCTAGAGGGTCCCACCGAGAGTCACCGTGTGTATTTAATAGGATTCGTATGCGTGGCAAGTGAGAACCCTCCAAAAAGAGTCACCTATACTCTTTTTTGTTAGAGTGTATGAGCAAGAGATCATCAGGCTTTCTATGAATTATCTCACATCCTGTCAATGACATCATATTTGTCATTGTGTCATTTCCCCCTTTCTACTTTTCTCTTTCCGTATTGCCCTATTTAAACCTTGCTTCATAATACAGTAGATAGGGAAATGACGGTGCGTAAGAAATTACAGTAAATGAAACAAGTCACACTTTGACCGCAAGGGCGAAGCAATGAATGCGATAGCAACAAATGGAAATGGTATACGAAGTGAGGCTGGCAGCTAACTATTTTGGGGCCGATCTCAGGCAACTCTAAAAAAGGCTGGTGTAAGAGAATAGGGCCGCTCCAGGTAGAGACGCCCTTTCCGCACAGCCTCTTCGCGTTGACAGCGCAGCACGTAGAAGGATATACGAACCGCCCTCTGATGGGTGCCGAGATAGCGCGCGCGCCAGCAATCACCGCAGGCCCCTAGAATAAAAGTTCAAAGTGGCTGCTCGAGTAGAAAGCCCTCCCCATCCCGCGTCTTTTCGTGCTCTGTAAAGACGGGCGGGAGTTCCCTCACTGCTTTGACGGTAGGCCTCCCGAGCGGGGTGATGTTATCCCATGCGCCCTCTGAGCGACGGAGATGGGTGGGCTCGTTTCATCTCTGCTTCAGCCACGTTCGTCGGCTCCGCTCGCGCACTTTTAAGCGTGGTAGAACATACGATGCGCGGGGTGTTGTTATCAATTTTGATAAATTTTGATAAAATTTTGGTCAAAAACCCGTTGAGAGTCTCCATGTAATTGCAATCGCAATAAAATAACGGGCATGTAGCTTAGCGTTTCGCAAAGAATCACCTTTGCAATGTCTTCTATCTGGTGAAGGAGAAGGGGAGGAAAATGTTGGGCTTTTGTCTTTGCGAGACTCAGTCCATCTATCTTTCCTTTAGTTCCGTCGTCAAAGGGCGCCATCATTCTAGAAAGGCAAAACAGTCATGTAATGACCACCAACTGTTGTTGAACTATTAGGCCGCCAAGAGAGCGATCTTCCAAGTTACAGAGTGAACGTTTAAAATGGATTAATTTCTCGCTACTCATTTCATCCGACTCACCCTAGACTCAGGAAAATATGCTAAACCTTTCTGCAAGGGCCGCAGAAACGCACGGCGTTGTCTTATATATATTGGGAGATTTCCTTTATTCGATAACATGGTGCATCATACGAATTAGATCTTTCTTGGTACACCCGTGTGATACATGTTATAACTTGTATTCGCTTTATTATGTGGGGTCGCGTTGATGTTTGCTAAAGTCCAAGAGGGTTGTCTTTTGCGCTTGTGCAGCTCGTAACTCATTGTGAGAAAACTAGATAATAAGAAAAAAACGCCTGTAGTAGCCTTACAGCGCTCTTCAAGTTCATGAACTTTCCACAGAAGGCTAATGGAAAAAGACGAAATTAACGCACTGCTAGTAACCTGTATGTAATATATTTTTAGATGAGACTATAAAGTGAAAGCAGCTGTAACTTTTACAAGGCCTTGCCCCTTAATTAGATCAGCATGATTGTCCTTTTGAAATATTTCATCAACCTGTTTCCTCTGCTCCCATTCCTGCTTGCATTGTAAATTAAACGTGCTAGCCTCTAAAATTGCTTGTCGCGCTCAGTGCGTGTCTTTAAAAATATGGCATTTACGTCTTTGAGTACAATTATTGGCTAGTGGTAGTATATAAGAGCCACAGCTACCGTCCCTCCTCTACCTAGCCATCCACTGAGACTTCAGCATCAAAGCACTGGTGAGTATACCTATGCATACCCGTGACTCTAAATAAGTATGTGGTGTCACGTACCTCAGATTTCTCGTTAGTAGGCGTACTCTGTCATTACCTGGTTAACTAAGCTAATATTATGTGTTTACTGGCACAATTTTTTAAGTCAGATTCCACATGAAAGAAAGGCATTTTTAAATACAGATCACATCGGTCAGTAAACAAGAAACACGTTTCCGTGTCATGCGAACCTGGTGTGGTCGTTCATTGCATTTACAAGATGGTAAGATTATCATTTGGCAAATACCGCCACGTTCTACTTGCAACACTTCAACCTCACCATATGTCCTCTTGTATTGTCTAGTGTGGATTTCTTAAATTTTTAACAGAGTTCTGTTGTCTATGAGCGCACTGGGAATAACACGAATATTTGTTTTCATATCGCAAACTGAGAAGTCTGGTATCTAAGGCACATTGCACTGACCGTCTCGCAGCAATGCCTGCCTTGAATATGTATCATGCTTCTTAAGAATTACGCACGTGATATTCTTCTGTGACGAAGAGACGGCGTAAATTACAAAACATTAATGGCTATCTTTCAACGTCAGCGTAAGACATGGTAGTAATGATGTTAACTAAAGCAGCGTTTTTGATTCGTCGGGAAACTTCTCCAAAGGTTTGGTATTCCGTCCTACTAACGCCCTTATCTAGATTTCAAAAGTGTACTTTGCTATTTCAACAAGATCGTTTGAAGGCCTTCTAGCATCCATACTGCAGTCAGGGAAAAACCACTGAAGACGTGCAGGCATTAAAGTTTCATGCCGACTTAAAACCACATTTATTAAAATCCCTGTTTTCATAGTTCAAGATTTAAAAGATGGCAGCTGTCAGTTATAAGCTGTATTGCTGTACCCTCTCACAAAGTAAGCGTCTGAAATTCCAGATTGATGTGAACTTGAGCACGCGACCTCGCGAATGCACAATGCCTACCATTTTAACTGGCCTTCTCCGTTGTAAGTAACCATGAAATGCAATATTGCATACGGTCACATGCTGTGTATGTATTTTCTATCTTTTTATGTCGGCCTGCTGAAACCCTTTCACCCCGCAGTTCCTACTGAAACGACGCTCACACGTCATTCACGTATATTTGATTAATAGCCTAAATGAAACCGACGTCAGAACGGCTAGAACCTTGCTGTCAAATCTTCTCAAATTACATTTCTCTCATTCCACAAATTTGAAGCTTAAATATGACGTCCGGAGACATGCTGTGACTGATATAACACTCCTGCGCCATACGAATAAAATACCTGCGATATTATATACAGTAAAAGGATAAAAGAATAAATTCTATGCAGTAATAAAGGATCGGCATAGGTATTGTGGTAAAATGAAAGTTTGAAATGCTTTAGGAGATTTAAACGTCAACCCAGTCTCAGAATATTTGTGAATCTATATTTTTTGCAGTACCAGTCAACATGAACGGATTCGTTGGAGTAAACGCCCTCGTGTGGGTTGCCGTTGCACTAGGTATGCTTTCCTGCGGTATATATTTTATAGATATATATATTCTTTCGGTATTACGTTTATATGGGATTTCGTTAGAAGATGGAACGCCTTCTGTAACACACTCACATCTCCGTGTTTTCAATAGAGGTAAAACCGGAACTATCAGAGTGAGTGACAAAATTTATTCACGATAAGGAATGATAAAATAAGTAAACGACATTAAAATAACAACATAGCCTGCTTAGTGAAGAAGGCATGTAATTTACAAAGCACGTGATAGGTGGCATTTCCGGTTTTGTTTAGAAGTCTATCTTCCTGCCATGTTTATTAAATTTTAATTTGTGTCGGTGTTCAAAATAATTATCACCTTCATGCCGAACATCTAGTCAAAATAGTTGTACAGTGTTTGCTTTTTAGAATATACAGATTTTTTATTAAAAATGCTATAATAGTGATGTCCCTGTCGTCTTCGCAAACGAACTCTACGCCAAGGCGGAAACACGTTGCCGCACCTAAAATTACATTCAGATGAGTAATTATTAAAACTGGTTGGTTAGCTTTTTAATCGTTAACTTCAACGCGGTTGTTTAAATGAAACATATACAGCCAGCTCCACTTCTCGAACATTGTCGGAACTGCGAAACTACTGCCCCTCCCTGATCAGGCTGTATCGTACTTCTATATTTTTCAACTCTTCCCTTCGTAGACGCTTAACCTTGGGCCTCCCTTGCGCGAATATCGCGGTTGGCTCGGAGATGCGTTCTCAAATCAGCTCTCGCTGACGGTCACGTCGAGCGGTGTCTTCACTGTGAAAACAAGCAATGTTCGCCATTCTGAATGCGTAAACTTCTGAACACTGACACTGACATGCTCTTTCACACTCCATTGAGCCTCATCCTCAAGCCATCTTGGCACGTTTCTGGATGGTTCACCCCTCATCCGAGCCTCGAGATCCTCCGCCCTAGCCCTAACCTCTCGCAGCACGGCCCAGCCCTCCCCTTCCTACCGAGCCTCACACTCGCCCCAGTGCGAAGTCACGTAATCACCTCTACGCCTCGACTAAGAACAGGTTCACCTTTAAAAGTTGTAGCACGTGACGATTTATGGCATGCTCACTTTGTAAAGACCCCGGGAAGCGCACATAATTTGAGATATTTATTTATTTATTTATTTATTTATTTATTTGATTTGCATACATACGAGCCCAAGGACACAGAGAAAAGAAGGAGAGAGCAAGCTGACAACTGCCACCAGAAGAGGCACAACGCTTGCTTGCTCTTTCGGGAGGAGGGAAGAGACAGAGGAAAGGAAGTTAGGAGGAGAAAAAGAGGAAAGGACATAGGAAAGTAAAGAAAAAATTGACGAATACTTGGACAAAAATAGGTAAACACACAAAAAAAAATAAACGCTTTTAAACGGGTGGCCAGATCTGTTTGGTCAGTAAAGGCCAGCAGAGCTCGATGGCCCGGGTCGCGTCGAGGTACACAACCTCTCGGAAAGAGGTCATCGTCAGTAGTTACGTACTTAAATTCGAGGAACTTATATCTCTATCTCAGCAAAGCCCGCCGTGTAGCGAACGCGGGACAGTGTAATATAAGATGCTCAAGTGTTTCGCAGGAGCCACAAGCTGCACACAACGGACTGTTCACACGTCCGTGGCGATATAAGCGTTCGCGCACCGATACTGAGCCGATTCTTAGTTTATATAACAGTGCTCTGGAACGACGAGGCAAGCCACGACCACGAACACGGGGAGGGAACGATCCGTTCGCGACACGCTGGTCTGGGTGCTGCTTTTGGAGGTGGCGGCGTATAAGCAGACGAGCGTAGTCCATCATTCACGAAATGTCCGGGCAGTCACAGTCATGATAATTACAGAATGAAGCCAGACGATCCGCCTCTTCATTTCCAGCAATGACCACGTGCGAAGGTATCCACTGGGCAGCTACGGACATCCTGCGTGAGAGAATTTCAAGCATTGAAATTCAAGACCCGCATCCAAGCGATATCAAAATTGAACGCACCAGGTGCGGAGGATATGCGGCAGCGGTGTTAGGTTAAACCGGAAGCTCACGTGACGAACTTCAAAAAAAGGCGCGTCGCAGCAGAATGTGGTCCTCAAAAATAGCACGTCGTCTCAAATACCCAGTTGGACCGCTTAGTCTTTGCATTTGGTGTGTAGTGCTTATGTATTTCTTCATCGCTCTACCCAATAAACCGCAAATTCCACTTTTCTTTCACTGTACAGCCTGAAGCTAAGCGAACGAGACTGCGACGCTATTTCTCGCAGACAAGCAAAAGAGTCCTTTGTGCTTCTTTAAAGTTTAACGTAGAAACGGATAAGCGCTACACACCAATCGCAAAGAATAAGTGGTTAAACTGGGTCTTTAGGACGGCTTGCCCTTTTTCCTGACCAGGTTCCGCCGCGACGCGCCTTTGCTCAAAGTTTGTCACGTGAGCTTCCGATCTGACGGAACGCAGCTGAAGCATTTTCTGCGGGCCCGGCGCCCTCAGTATCGATGTCGCCTGGATCCGCGTTCTTGAATTTAGATGGTAAATGTCTCAACTACCGTGTGTTTTGGGCGGATTTTTAAAAATAGTGATGTCATAAATTGTGACGTCCAACAGGTTCTCCATGTAAGCAACTGCCTGCAAGGTGTTGATTAAAAGTTCATCAACAGTGTTTTTGTTAATTACTCCGGTGAATGGAACATTAAGTGCGGCAATGTTCTTCGACCTCAGCGTAGAGTTCGTCTGCGACGACATGAGCCTATCATAGAATTTCTATAAAAAATATGTATTGTTTAAAACAAAACATTCTCTATATAGGCTATCCTAGAAACTCAGAAATATTTTGATAGGTTGTTCCTTCTCTATTAACGCTTCTTAGTCCAACTCTTCGTGTGCATTTTTTTTAAACCATGGTTACTGAAACGCTACAGCTGTGAATCACTTGATATTGTGATCTCTATTGTGATGTGCCTAAGTAGTTGTTGATCCGTCTCTAAAAGGTGGCATCGCACTTGCGCTTTACTCTTATTACAAAGGTCACATCATCACAAAGGAGCCTGACTATACACATGCACCACACTTCATAATACTTCAATGATGGGCAATCATTACGATGGCGACGCAACTATCACATATTAAAAAGACAAGATAAGAAATATCGTCTACATCATTTCGCGATAAAAAAATAGCATATAAAAAGTACATCACATGGCGAAGTCTATGTTGGCGCCCGCTTTGTTTCTTCTATAATGAAAAGTCCTGATGCTAAAATATGAATCTTGCTAACTAAGCTTAACCGCCATCTTTCTAATATGCATGACCTACTTCTGTGGACATCCGAAAGCGTAACCAGAGCAGTGTACAATAAAGAAAGACCATGTACCATACCGCTTTGCGCAAGATGAATTTTGAACTTCTTGCCCGTACGACTGTTATCCAATACTTATGACTTATCAAGTAATAAACCTTAGTACATTTTTACCATTTGTTTGCAGCTGTGCTCATCAATGAAGCTGCCGCTCTTGGTGGCGGCGTCGGAGCCGGTAGAGAAATGGACCGAAAGGAGTAAACCACTGCGCACCAAGTCCCGAACCATGGCTCCTCCGAGAAATGGCTCCATCCACTTTCATCGCCTTTAATAAAGTGATGGAAGTTAACTCTTGTCTCTTTGCCTCTCTTCTATATGCAAACTGAATACCAAGCATAACATTAGCCATAGCCCAAATACGAGAAGCCACAAGCGATTTGATGCGGACTGTATTCTTGTTTATCAAGAACTTGTCGCTGGGATAGTTAGTGTATACTTGACATCTACATTTTAGCGCTAAAAGGAAAACACATGAAAGTCCATAGAACAGCGTTTTTCCTGCGGTCTTTCATGTGTTTGTCCTTTTAGCACTAAAATAAAGATATCGTCACGAATTCCTGGGACATATCAATTCCTATGCTGGGGTGCTATGCAGAATGGCTCGAGTTTGGCGAAACTCGGAATCTTTCTGAGCTCTAGCGAGACGCCCTTTTGAACGAAGTAATAGTACGAAAACGTGAAATCCAGCCCTCAAAGCGCGCTGTGTTCCATTGGTTACGACAGAACGCGGCGTCACGTCAAGGGTGGTCGACAAAGGCTGGTGGCGTTTTCAAACCAGCGGCATCTTGTGTTACTAGTTTGTCGTTCCACTCAGTGCAGAAGTGCACCCATGCAAGAAAAGCGCCAGACGTCTTTAGTACTGATATTCTTCTAAGGTACGGGCTGTATAAATTCATTTTCAAGCGTTTAATGCCTGCACTAAGTACTGTGTCGGCATTTGCTGGACTTCATTTTCCTCATTTGTAAAAAAGCATCATCAGTCGTCCCTCGGGTATCTTCTTCGTCAGCGCTATCTTACTTTGCGTGGAATAGAGCGTCGGCTGAACCATATTATTTCAAGTGGTCAAGGAGCACTACGATCCTTTCGACCTCTCTCCTTGAGCTCCGTTCGGGGTTCCGCTTGCGGCAACAGACGACCATGTCGCAAGATGAGCCCACAGTGCCAACTCATCCGCTCCTACCTACCGCCGCCACCCCCACCACTGAAAACATCCCTCGCGATCCCGAAGTCTTCTCCGGTCTTAGAGTTATTGTATCCAACGCAGGACAAAATCGGCTCACGTATTCCGGCAGCGAACCGTCGAACGAACAAGAGGACGAAAGCAGTGCGTGCCGGCTGATGATACGCATAGTTTCCTCGTGTCGTCACCCGGCATAACTAAACTCTTAACAGATCCGCTGTAAGATAGAGCATGGACATCTATAAAAGACTCAGAACAACAGTATCCCTGCTGCACGCATTCGATTTCTCTGTATACAGGTAAATGTAAGTACTTTGAGCAGTCTTCTTCAATTTCCCAATAATAAGAGTGTGATCTGAAAAGCAGGTGTCTTAGTTCCTGAAGACGATGATGTTGTTCGGGAGAACATTACCCACATTCTAGACAAATGGCCAAAATACAGTCATGAGCCAGTCGTATCAGTCCATGAACTTCTCCTGAAATAGGCGCTTATCAAAGAAAGTAAAGCTGCCTTGGAGGCTAGTTGGTACAGAGTGATTAAGAAGTATGTAACACACACACAGTGTTTCTCACTCTTTATATGATTATTGATGGGGCGTTACGCGGAAGATTCACGGTTCACCGATGACTCCCTCCGAAGCTTCGCCCCACTCATCGTCATTCACCACGTGGATATGCTGAGATTTTTTTCATTTGTCGTTTTGTCTAGTTCCTTGCAGTGTGAATAAGCCATGCATCAGGCAAGCTACCAGTGATGACCAATGACGTGGCCTCTTAGAGGGAGTGGATGTTCTTGGTCGGACGGCCAACAAGTTCGGGTTGGGGAAGGCTAGAGGCACAACAAGGTCGGTTGTTTTCTTCAACGAAAATTACCTTCGACTTCTTCAGTCGGACAAAGAACTCACGAGGCCTGTTTAACGACAAGGTGCTACAAGCAGCAGCAAAATACTTTGTACCTGTAAAAGAAAAGGCCGCAAGACTCAAGAAAGAAGGATTTGCGCTGCGCAAAGATTTTAAACTATCGAATTTAGTGAAGATAATAAGTGAGTGCAAAGGCGATTAATTATGGGCATTTTCCTTCGCAAAATCCCACACGGAAGGAATTCCGTCCCGTGGCATCGTAAGTGAAAGAGGTTCTTCGCAGCAGATAGTTAGCCGGCTTCTTTTAAAATGCCTGGAAACATTGCATGTTCTCGATGCCCGTATCACAAGTTCTAAAGGCGTCATCAGTTATTAACAAGGAGACGCTTCTGTCACATACGGTTTTTTCTTTAGACGCCATGGATTTGCTCTAATCTGTGCCTCAACAAGGAAAGTTTACCTCTGTTAGAGAATGCATTGACCGCAACTCTGTCGTAGATTTTCAGATTTTACTGGGCACACTTGTTTACAATTCAATAGTTTCATTTGAATTTTGCTAAGAGTCTACATTTACGTCTTTTACCGATGACTAGAACAGCGCCAGGGGACATGTATTCGTTCTTTTCTTGCTCCGGTGTTGTGTGACACTTTCTTGGCGCCTGTTGACCGCAAGATGCTGTGTTCGTTTGAGGATAGGTTTTCCTTATGCCTTTTAGATATTTTCACGGTGTATATTTAATGCTTGTAAAGACTAACCATGTTTTAGATTTGACGAGCGCATTAACGAAGTTTTAGATCCTCTTCGGCTGCATAGCAAGGGCACGGTCTTTACGCATGAATCCGCAGCCCTCCAAGGGCACAAATGTGAATAAAGACGTGTCAACAAGAACAACCTTCCCATAGCACCCTATAGTTTTTAAATCTGTCTTTATCTTTTGACAAAAACTACGTTTGTTGGCAGTACAGCCCACGTGGGTAAAAAGGTTTGCTCCCGTGCGATTCTGCGCGCTGTAAGATATTTTAAAGAGAGCAATAGCGAACCTCGGCATTGAGTGTATCTTCTTGAAGTCGTGTCCTCACGCGATGCAGGTTACGTTTTAAAACCAATTGGCAAGTCTATATTCTGCCGCCTTTCCGAGCACTGTCGTAGTAGCTGTCTCGAATTTTAAGCTCAACGCGCGAGCGTTGGCTGCCGAGTCGCTAAGCGCCGTATAAAGGAGCGCAGCGGCGATATGAACGAGAATACGCGCATGCGCGGAATGAACAGTCCGGTGCAGCTTTCGTCTACCAGGCTGATATACAAAATGGACCCAACACCACCTGTTCTTTTGTTCTTCCTTTTTCCCAGTTTTTTTATTGCCATGGCAGTTATCTTTGTTGCCTTAAAAAGTGCCGCGTGAAAAAAAATTAAAAAGACACAAAGCAATTTAAGAACAATGCTGATACGCACGTATAATCAGCAGTTCTATGTCATAGCTCATCAATCTCACAGGCAATCACTTCACATTTCCTTTATAACTTGATTTCAGCGTTCAAAAAAAAAAGGATGACGATAACGGTGCTCAAAATGAGCGGCGTTCGTGTCCGGTACCTGGAACAGCCTAGCAGAAGAAAGCCTCACAGGATTCCTCATCGCGCACAGGAACGTATTCTCGTTCATTTCGCCGCTGTTCTCCACTTTACGGCACTTACCGACTCGGAGGTCGACGATCACGCGTTGAGGTTAAAAAATGGGCGGCTGCACGTGGGCCAAACAGGGCGTTGTGTCAACGGCCGAGCACGGGAGCATGAATTATCCTTAAAAAAAAGGAAATGTCCCCTTGCCTGCGCATTGTGTAGCCTGTAGATGTGAGCCTCTGCTAAATAAGATCAAGATAATAGACAGGGTAGTGACACGTTAGAGCGAGAGTTATTGGAGACTACTCACATTAAGGAGAGAGTCGCGAGTTACATCAATGATAAGTCTGCTTGTCTTTTCCAAAATGAGATGGAGCTCTTTGATATGTAAGTGCAATTGCGTTTTGCAGATACCGAGGCACGCATGCGCAAATTGTTGTATTCTCTTGGGTTCGCAGTTCGAATAAATAGTGGAAGTTTATCGCCTGACCTTGCTGCTTTCTTCATGACGAACCGGTAGCGCAACCACACAGACACAAAAAACAACAAACAAGAAAAGACAGCTCTGGCTGACAACTACGTTATTAAAGACGATAGTCTTTCTTGGGGAACTTAAACGCAGAAATTTTGGTCTGTCTGTCTTTCTGTTTGTCGGCACGTCCCTCGATTCAGCCACTCGGCCAAAGTTGAACCACTTGCCCAAGGGCCAGCCGTCTTGAACTGGTACGGCTGTTCATACTTGTGAACGTTGTCGATAAAAAAGTAAATATCATGCATATCTGAGGTGCAACATCACTAGGTAAGTATTAGGTGGCGTGTTCCTTTAATAGAAAATGCGACGAAGTAAAAGAAGGCACAGGACAGGCGCTGCCTGTCCTGTGCCTTCTTTTACTTCGTCGTCGTCTAGTGAGCGCTGTTTCAACAAAGATGAAAGTGCGACTGCGCTGAAATTTGCCTTCCTCCGTGCCCTTCGCACGAGCTCATTGTTGTGTTTCGGTTTCGGTTCTGTATTGCACGGTACGAATGCCATGGGTTGGTGTTGAAAAACTTTAGTTTTGAGAAGGCCAAGAAGGTGAAAAAAAAATATTTAAAAAATGAAAAAGCAGCGTTGTGGGCGGCCTTCAGGCTGCCGGTTGTGGGCGCCGCTCTGGCGTTCCTGTTTTACTCAGGCGACGTGTAAATAAAAGAGTGTGGGGAGAGTACTCGTTGAGTGCGGACGTTTCTCTGCTTCAGCGCTTCGCGCCAAACCGCGTTTTCGGGCTGGCTGGCGTCCCCGCCGGTCGCGTTGGTCACCGCCGGTCTTCGCCTGCTGCTGCGCCGGGACTATCAGCACGCAACACAGCACTCATGTTTCCCGACGTATTGCCAGATGGCGTCCATATCTCACACAGCGCCTCTTCTATCGTCTTTACACGACATTTGCAGCGAAGCACGCAGATACACGGCCAATTTTTATTTCATAAACCACGTTTGCGCATGCGGGAAATATACGGGGTTTGTTTCTTATAACTGTCGTTTCTGAAAACAAAATTTACTACTGAAGCAACTTCAATACTGAACGTTCCAATCATCCAATTTTCTGCCTAACCAGCACTTTGTACTAGTCGCGTATTCGCTAAACTCATCATCATTCTCTAGAGTGACGCCTATAGCGTACCTTGCGGTTAGTTGGGTGCCAAGCTACCGCGTCAAATTTCAAACCAGATGGCTGATAATCGCGCGCGGTGGTTCCTAGATGGTCATGTATTTTGTCCACTGTGCTCGACACAGCTTTTATTACTGAACCTATATTCCGTAAATATTATTTGCTCCAACATACCATGAAAATAAGATTATCATTTCAGGAATACGGTGATCTTTCTTTTGCTTGGAAAAATAGTGTCTCACTCGCAAAGTGGAAGTGTATTTTACAAAACTGCGATGCCGTGTACTATCGCTTAACTTTATTTATACAGGTCTGGCCTACCGCCATCTGTTCTGTTTAATTAATATAAAAAGCCTAAAAACACTGTTCTTTTTATACTTCCTTGCAGTGGTTTCACTATCCATAAAAAAGCATTTCAATTTTTTTTTCAGAACCTCAGGAACTACTCTAAATTCCCAAAATATTCTTTTCCTTGAGATGTCTTCTCTGCGCTAAGGCAACAGGAATGCCTCTTAGTCACATACGAATTTTTTGGTGCCACAAGAATTCCTTCGTCTTCTTCCTTCGTGCCGTGTTCGTTTGTGCGCTATACAAACAAAGGATTCCTTCTTGATAATATTCCCAATAAAAATGTGGTACTTCGGAATTTTTCTCACTAGTTTATTGCTCTCCATAATATTGTATTTGTTAAGCGGTTTATTGGACGGGACTCGGCGACAATTCGCTATGGCGACAGTCAAGGCAAGAGCACGGGCTCCGAGAGCGAGCGGCATTTATAAGAGGACGACCCACTAGGAGCCGCTGGAGAAAGCAACCGTTAAACAGCACCAGTTCCGTCGCCACAATTACCCCGGGGTACGAAAAGGGAGCCGTCCGGCGACCTAACAGCTCGTCACTATGAGTGGGTCATAGTAGGCCTTGAGGCGCTCCACGTTGACTATGTCGCGCCCTCGACGGCGCATGTCCGAAGCTGGTTCGATGGGTTCGATGAAGTAGTTGACCGGGGATGTGCGCTCGACGACCCGGTATGGGCCTTCGTATTTCGGCAGCAGTTTTGAAGAGAGGCCACTTATAGTGGTAGGGACCGAGAGCCATACGAGCGCTCCAGGGAGGAACGTAGGCTCAGATGTGGTGGTGCCATCGCGAATGCTCTTCTGCAGCTCTTGTTTCTGCGTCGTAAATGTCTTGGCAAGCTCGCGACACTCTTCAGCGAGCCTGGCTGTGTCAGAAATAGGCGCACACTCAGATGGATCCGGCTTGTATGGAAGTATCGTGTCGATGGTGTGCGACGGGTGCCTTCCGTACAGTAAGAAGAAGGGCGAAAAACCAGTAGTGCTCTGAGGGGCGGTATTATAGGCGTAGGTGACGAAGGGCAGAATGGCATCCCAATTGGTGTGATCGGCGGCGACGTACATTGACAGCATGTCGCCGAGCGTGCGGTTAAAGCGTTCGGTTAGGCCATTCGTCTGCGGGTGGTAAGCAGTAGTTTTGCGGTGAACAGCATGGCACTCTTTCAGAATGGCTTCCACGACTTCTGATAAGAAGACACGGCCTCGATCGCTGAGAAGCTCTTGGGGTGGACCGTGACGCAGTATGAATCTGTGTAGTAGGAAGGAGGCAACATCGCGCGCTGTAGCCGCTGGGAGGGCGGCGGTTTCGGCGTATCGCGTTAGATGGTCAACAGCGACGATGGCCCAGCGGTTACCAGCCGAAGTCAGAGGAAGTGGTCCATACAAATCGCTGCCCACGCGTCCAAACGGACGGTTAGGGCAAAGTAGTGGTTGTAGACCTGCTGGCGACACGTGCGTTGCAGGTTTTCGGCGTTGGCAATCGAGGCAGGAGCGAACAAACTTGTGCACGTAGCGGTACATCCCACGCCAGAAGTATCGTTGTCGAATGCGGTGGTAAGTTTTGGATACCCCAGAGTGCGCGCATTCCGGGTCAGAGTGGAAGGCTTCGCATATTTCAGAACGCAGACTGCGGGGTATCACTAGTAGCCACTGGCGGCCGTCGGCGTTGTAATTGCGTCGGTGCAGGAGGTCGTCACGAATGGCGAAATGGTGGGCTTGACGGCGCAACGCGCGAGGATGGTGTTGCCAACGGATCAGTGAGCAAGTCGATTAGCGACGTGATCCATTTATCCTTGCGCTGTTCGGTAGCAATCGTGTGAACGTTGATTGAAGCAACAGCCATGTGAGGTACTGAGCAGGGGGTATTGTCGTCAGGCAAGAGGGAGCGCGAGAGGGCGTCGGCGTCAGCATGCTGGCGTCCGTTGCGGTACAGCACGCGGATGTCGTAGTCCTGCAGGCGAAGTGCCCAGCGGGCGAGACGGCCTGAGGGATCCTTCAATGACGACAGCCAGCATAGTGCATGATGGTCGGTGACGACATCAAATGGGCGACCATACAAATAAGGTCGAAACTTTGTAAGGTCCCATATGATAGCCAGGCACTCTTTTTCCGTGACTGAGTATTTGGTCGGCACTGGTAAGCCTACGGCTTGTATGCCACGACATATTCGGGGTACCCTGGTTTGCGCTGCGCAAGGACAGCGCCGAGGCCTACACCGCTGGCGTCCGTGTGTACCTCCGTTGGGGCCGTAGGATCGTAGTGGCGTAGTATGGGAGGAGACGTCAACAAACGACGGAGCTTTGCGAACGCGTCGTCACACTCGGACGACCACGAATTCAGGGGTCCGTTACTTCTAAGGAGCTTCGTCAGCGGCGATATGATGGTGGCGAAGTTTCGTATGAAGCGTCGAAAGTACGAACACAGTCCTACGAAACTGCGCAGTTCTTTTACGGACGTAGGTTTGGGAAATTCGGCCACGGCCCGAAGCTTGGCCGGATCGGGAAGGATTTCGTCCTTGGGCACGACGTAGCCGAGGATTGTCAGCTGCCGTGCTGCAAATCGGCGCTTCTTCAGATTCAGTTGGAGGCCGGCGTTGCGCAAACGCGTCAAAACATGCCTTAGACGTTGGAGATGCGTGGAGAAGTCCGGAGCGAAAACCACGACGTCGTCCAGGTAACACAAGCACGTGTGCCATTTCAAGTTGCGCAGAACGGTGTCCATCATGCGCTCGAAGTTCTCGGGCGCATTACACAGACCAAACGGCATGACGTTGAACTCGTACAAGCCATCGGGCGTGACAAAGGCTGTCTTCGGTGGAGCGTCATCCGCCATGGGTACTTGCCAGTACCCCGAGCGCAAATCAGGAGACGTAAAAAATTCGGCTCCTTGCAAGCTGTCAATCGCGTCGTCGATTCGCGGCTGCGGATAAACATCCTTGCGAGTGATCTTGTTGAGCCGTTGGTAGTCCACACAGAACCGCACGGAACCGTCCTTCTTCGCAACGAGAACAACGGGAGACGCCCATGGGCTGTCCGAGGGCCGAATAACGTCGCGTCGAAGCATATCGTCGACTTGCTCATTATTGACCCGCCGTTCTGCGGGAGACACGCGATATGGACGTTGCCGCAATGGTGGTTGGGCGCCGGTGTCGATGCGATGCGTAACAGCGGAAGTGCGGCCGAGAGAAGTTTGCCCGACATCGAAAGAAGAACAAAATTCTTCCAGCAGGCACAGAAGTTGGGAACGCTCGACCGATGTGAGGTCGTCAGCAATGGAGGACCTAAACACATCAGCAGGTGACGAATCGGACGTGGAAACAGCACTGGGCGTGCCGGAACTGGGACAGTGCGTGTCATCGGTTGCGTCCATAACTTGTGCGTCTTCGAGGAGTTCCACTCTGCCAAGACATTCCCCTCGCACCAACCTAGCAATATATGGAGATGGGTTGTGAACAAAAATAGCGGTAATGCCCTGAGTGACCTGGACGGTCGCGAAAGGTACCAGCAAGCCTCTCCTTGTGCAAACGTGGTCAGATGGCGAAATGAGTGCAATGGTGCCGGAGAGACCGGCGCAGTCGACTGACACAGCCGTCGACGAGTTTGGAGGCACTTTGGTATCGTCTTTGACGAGGATCTTGCTCGATACCGATGAAGTGTCTGCCGGCGTCAGATTGAGAACGGGGAGAGTTCGATTTCGGCTTGTGCGCAATGAATTACGGCGTCGTGGCGGGAGAGAAATTCCCATCCCAGGATGACGTCGTGAGAGCATGCAGCAATTATAATGAACTCGACATCGTACAGAACGTCCTGAATGACGACGCGAGCTGTGCATATTGCTGTAGGATGAATACTCTGGGAGCTGGCTGTACGGAGAGACATCCCAGAAAGTGGCGTCCTCACTTTTCGTAGTAATCGGCTCAATTTTTGGTCCATAGCGGATACGGCGTCTCCAGTGTCGACAAGGGCAGATGCGGGAACACCGTCGACAAACACGTCTATCACGTTCGATGGGCTTCGCTGAGGGCTTTCGCAGTTCGATAGCGTCGCAGCCCTTGCCTCCTGGACTGCGACGACTAGTCTTCCTGGTCGCGTGCGACCGGACGTGGGCGCATCGGCGACAGTGAGCGACGCCGTGACGGAGAGCGCCGAGTAGATGGAGCCTGGCGTGACGTCGGCGACAGAGGCGTAGGTGGGGCGTAAAATGTGCGGTTTGACTGGCTGGTGGCGGGCGACACGACTTGAGGAGGATGGACGCGATTGCAGTAACGCGCCACGTGGCCGGCGTAACCGCATGCGAAGCATATGGGGCGGTTGTCAGGTGTACGCCATCGGTTTGCTGGAGCAGGGCCCGCCCATGGCGCAGGACGTGATTGACGGGGTGGCGACTGGTATGACTGCATCGTTGGCTGCAGTCGTGGCCTCTGCATGACGTCGGCGTAGGTAGCCGGCACAGCCGCTTCGAAGGACTGATGTCTAGCGGCGGCTTCGGCGTAACTGTGTGGGGCTGCCGTAGGTATTACTGGGAACGTCCTGGCGACAACTTGGGCGTAACTGAGTGTTGCAGGAGCTGGATGGTGCTGGTGGTACTCAGGCATGACCTCCGCGATTTCTTGCTCAATCGCTCGAAGGAGGGGAGGGAGAAGAGTGGTTGATGGCTGTTGAACGTACTGAGGTTGAGCAAAGTCCAGCAGAGAGAACTGGCGCGCAATATCCTCGCGCACGAATGACTTCACCTCTGCGAGCAAGGCGGAGTGGTCGGATACGGTCGACAGGCCAGCGAGCTCGGCGTCGCGGGATGGAAGGCGACGGGTCATCGACCGCTGCCGGCGCAGCTCCTCGTAGCTCTGGCAGAGCGTGATGACATCGGCCACTGTGCTGGGGTTTTTGGCGAGCAGCATCGTGAAGGCATCGTCGTCGATGCCTTTCATAATGTGCCTCATCTTGTCAGATTCCGACATGGTGGCTTCGGCTTTCTTGCACAAATCGAGGATGTCTTCAATGTAGCTGGTAAAGGTTTCGCCGGCCTGCTGAGCTCGTTCTCGCAAACGCTGTTCGGCCTGCAGCTTACGAACGGCAGGGCGGCCAAACACGTTGATGATGGCGGTCTTGAAGTCGGACCACGTCGTAAAATCGGATGCGTGGTTGTTGTACCACAGGCCGGCCACACCCGCGAGGTAGAAAACCAAGTTGGTCAATATTCCCGCCTCGTCCCATTTATTGGGGACACTCACGCGTTCATAGATCGCGAGCCAGTCCTCCACGTCGGTCCCATCTGCGCCAGTGAAGACTGGGGGGTCGCGGATACGAAGGACAACGGGACATGAGGTCGGTGTAGGCGGAGGCGTCTGCTGGGCGGCGTCTTGAGGCATGGTAGCTGGTAGGGTACGGGATCGAAGCTCCAGAGGCATCGAATGGGAGCACAGCACTCTCCACCAATTTGTTAAGCGGTTTATTGGACGGGACTCGGCGACAATTCGCTATGGCGACAGTCAAGGCAGGAGCACGGGCTCCGAGAGCGAGCGGCGTTTATAAGAGGACGGCCCACTAGGAGCCGCTGGAGAACGCAACCGTTAAACAATACCAATTGCGTCGCCACATATTATTCTTATCTTTATTCTATATATACCAGTCATTCTTCAATTTTAGGGGCGAAGCTCCTTAAACCGTGGGTCGTGCGTCCCCGATGTATGTAGTAGCCACCTCTCGTTCAGCTCGTGGAGTGTCCGCTAGATGGCGGTACTTGTATATGATTAGTTCGTGGAGTGTCCGCTAGATGGCGGTTCTTGTATATATTGAAAACACTGCTCAAGGCCAGCTAGATAACTGAGGACGACGAAGTGGGAAGCTCGAGCAGCAACCACGATTTCTCTGAGGAAGACGACGCTCGGGTCTTCGGTTCTTCGGATGTGTTCAAGGCCTGCTAGATAACTGAGGACGACGAAGTGGGAAGCTCGAGCAGCAACCACGATTTCGCTGAGGAATACGACGCTCGGGTCTTCGGCTCTTCGGACTTCAACGCCTGATGCTCACCACCCCTTCACGAAGTGGTTCTGCCAGTCCGATCCCGCAACCTGTTCCTGCAGTGGATACACCTGTCCACCGCTACAGTCGCCGACTGCGAGGCCTTAGTCCCGAGGCCATCCCTCTGGAACTTCTCCAGCCAAGCCCTACATCAGGAGAAATGGCCACCGCCGTGCGCTTCACAGGTGACTGTTGAGCAGCCGACGCGAGAAAGTTTGATGTTTAACATTTCTCACGTGTTTTCTTTAGTGGGGCGAATTACTCGTATTGACGGTTTACCGATGAAGCCCTCCGGAGCGTCGCCCCACTCGTCATCATTCACCCCGTGAATATGCTGTAATTTTTTTCTTTAAACCTTAGGCGACCAACCCATTTCTCATTCTTCGTGTCTATTCAATTCAAAACTTGCCACTATATTCCGCTGGTTTTATGGATGATCTCCCGTAGTGGGTTGGAACCAAGAATCTGGGCAGAAACAAGCGAACGGAAGAAGACGCCTCATTCCACCTTCCTAGTGCCGTTCAGGTCGTGTCTGCCCGCACACGCCTTCAGAAGGGCATCCAACACCAAAGCACTAGTGAATGGCCACCCGTCAACGAAGCCGGAGAGCACTCAGCGTCGCCAGCAAGGTCACCACGTGGGTCAAGCAGTGCCGGTGCGGTATGCCAAGTCCACTGCTGCGGCGCCGAATTTCGCTGATAAGACCCACGAGTTGAACGCAAGCCACCACTCGTTCTGGCCATTCGTGGCTGTCTACCTGGGTATACTCTTTCTGACGGGACTTGGAGTCCTCCTGTACTTGGTTGCATCCAGCCACCACGAGATGAGCAACGAGACCACAACCGCAACACCGCGACGCTCGTGGACGCTGCACGACGTGCTCGTCGGGTCGACGCCGATCACTAAGTCACCACGTCGAGGGCTGACCGGCACATCTAAGTCCTCTGTCGGACTCTCGACAAATCCTGCATCGGAAGACGTGACGCATGAGAGCGACGACTCGTATAACCGATCGAGTGATGCTATGATTTATACGTAAAATGTGATCAATCCTTGACGTTACGTCTGCATTGACAGTCCTCAGGTGTTCGTCAACACAGAAAAGTAAAGAATCATATGCGATTGTCACTTGTGGATTTGCGGCTACTTAGTTCTACGCTGCTGTTTTTCCTCTTGCGAGAAGCACACACAGCAGCAGCAGCTATGATCATAAGGTCCCACCCGAAGGAAGCGCTTCTGGTTAGGTTATTGGTTTTATACGCCGTCAGGCATCGTCGTCCGGGTTGCACACTTCGCAATACTACTTTGGCTCGTGTCGGCTTTGTACTCGTGTCATGTCGTGTCGTGTCGGCTCACTCGTGTCGGCTTTGAACATACCACCTAAAGAAGAAAGAAAGTGACGCCATCGGGTTCGTCTGATGTGCCGTGAGGAAATCGTTGCTAATGAGCGCAGGGCTGTGAAATCGGCCAGCAAGAGAGTTCTGCATGTAGGAATTGTTATCCTTAGTACACGAATTAGAACACAGTGTAGCAGCGTTATCTGTCATCTGCGTATTTACGGGGCAAATGGCATCGATGTGTGTCTCCAGATGTTCGCTCAATCAATTACAGGTGCAACAGAGCATAGAATTAGCAGGTAGATGTTTAACGGCAAGAGCTCGGCGTTTCATCATCTACCAAGAAACGGTAGAAGATAATTTCCCATCGTCACACATCACATTGTTCCCGGCTCACAGGGGAAACATTTCCGGAACTCCTGACTGCAACCCGAACGAGCGGGCACACTAATTGGCGCGAGAACTCACTTTCCGCTTCTGCGGTCCGCCCCCTCGCTTCAATGCAGCCTGCAGGAACCTCGACAACAAAGACCCGCTCTTGTCATATTACGAACTCACCTCACATCATAGGTTAGGACGTCGAACTTTCCTCCTCCTCACACAAAGCCCAACAGAGCAGAAGCACTAACTTACAGACAGTTGCACACTCGAACATGCATCACACCAACGACACTAAGCAGTATCAATCCTGACTTTCCTAGTGTATGCCCACACTGTGGCCACGTATATAATAATTTCGAACACATGCTCTAGCTGTGTCCTGCCAACGCGGGCACACTTTTCTGTCCAGACCTCATGGAACTCAGCTCTCAGAAGCACAGAGCTTATCGTTCAGCTCAAGGCTGCCCAGAGGGCCCGGGCCGTTGCCGAAGGACTCTGTCTACCGACCCCGACCTGGCTGGAGCTGCCAGATTGATTTGCGGGGCCTTCGGCAGCCCTTCCTTTCTTCTCAGGACCTCAATAAAGTTCATACTCACTCATCGTGTACTTAGGGCGGTCCGGAGAGCGTGGGATGCGGTGGTTAGGCTTGGTCTAATTGTCCCCTCGTGGAAGCACCCTGCGGTGTCGCCTTAAGGGGTAGCACATGTTCGGATGCTTTAAACTTCGTACCGTACCGTATGTTAGCAAATGGGTCTGCGACAGAGCAGTAGGCATGAAATAGGCGGTAGGTGGTGCCACCTGGAGGGAATCAAAGCTAGAAAATAATATTGTATTCCTATGAAGACCATGTAAAGTAGTGAACAGTGCTGATACAGGATACCAAGCTCTGTAATCTTGTTTTATTTTTATTTAAGGCCTAACAATGCAATATTCTGAGTTGCAGGCAGTGTAACATACAAATCCCGCCTTATGTTATATCATCGAGATGCAATATCCTCACTCCACGTTGCGACTTCTGTACGCATCAGCCATGCACCCAAAGAATTCGAGCTTCCACTCTCGCTTTCCTGAAACGTATGCGCACTCTAAAAACAAAAAAAAAAGATTGCATGTTTCTTCTTTTCGTGAGTCCTCAGCTGTCACACATATAACCCTGATTAAACGTACGCGCTAACTCTTTTTTTGAAGATGATTCTGTCTACGGGGAGTCGTGATAGGCGCGACTCTACGAAGAGCAAGTTGTGGAAGAGCTTAATATTTTTGGTAACCAGACACTAACCAAAATGAGTAGCACGTAATATTGTTCTTTTTTTTTCCTTGCAGTGCGTACGCGTTGACACCATGCAGCCATATTTATCGGTGTTTGTTCTGTTGCAAAGAAAAAAAGCTCAAATTCGTGCAATGACGGAGCAATGAATGCGATAACAACGAATGGGAATGTTCTGCGAAGTAAGGCCAGCAGCTAACTTCTTCAAGATCCGATCTCGCGTAACTCTACAAAACTCTCTCGTAAGAGAATACGGCCGCTCCAGGGAGCGAAGCGGTTTTCGTACTGTATGGTGTATCACTGCGAAGTAAGCGCTGAGGGCACAGCACGCGCATGGGTAGAAGCCATCTACCAATGTCCGTCGCGATAGCGCGCCCTTTTTTACCGAAGCTCACAGTTGTTGGCCGAGTGACGGAGCCTTCCGAAACATCTTCCTGCTCCTTCGCTCACAAAAGACTGGCAGGACGTTTCCTCTCTGCTCGAGAAGGCATCGACCATAGCCCTGGCACAGCGGGCGATGTTATCGCATGAGCCCTTTGCGCAGACGATGATGACCGGCTCATTTCATCTCTGGTGTAGCCGCGTTCGTAGGCTTTTACATGTACGTAGAACATCCGACTTGTGGGCCGATGTTATCAGTTTCAACGTTATACGAAACATGACGGCGACGGCGAATACCCGCCGACATGTCGTGGCTCTACAATTGCTCTCGCAATAAAAAAATGGCAGACCTCACGCAATGTGGGAATCGATGTAATGCGAAGCAGCCAGCAAAGAGCTGCATACATCGTCGTGTTTGTCATTTAGGCTAATGAAGTCATTCATGCCGTGACATCTAGTTCGCTATACATCGCGAGGTTGTCATACATGCATGCGTGTACAACCTGGTGTATGCCAGGCTAATGGAACATATATTCTGCTGCATATACACAATGCGTGACCTGCTATTTATGTTCGTCACGCGCTCCTGTCATGCCATACCAATTTTGGTACATATCTAGTTAACAAAACGCCGCGAATGCACCACGAGCGTGGCGTGGCGCACTCGCGGAGATCATGCCCCACATGACATGCATATCATGATTTTGGTGTTACCACCTCTTATTTATGTTCGTCACACAGTCACGTCGCGCAATACCAATTTTGGTGTATATCGAGCTAGCCAAACGGCTGCCAGCGCACCATGAGCGTGGCACGTAAGTCATGCTTTACATGACATGCGTGTCATGATTTTCTTATTAACTCCTGTTATTTGTGTTCGTCAGACAGTCACGTCGCGCAATACCAATTTTGGTCTATACAAGCTAGCGAAACGGCCGCCAGCGCATCATGAGCGTGGCACGTAAGTCATGCTTTACATGACATGCGTGTCATGATTTTCATGCTAACTCCTGTTATTTTTGTTCGTCACCTAGTCATGTCGCGCAGAACTAATTTTGATGTCGATCAATCTCGCGAAACGGCCGCCAGCGCACCATGAGCATGGCGCGTATGTCATGCTGTGCATGACATGCATGTCACGATCCTCATGTTACCACCTGTTACTTGTGTTCGCCACACAGTCACGTCGCGAGACACCAATTTTGGTGTATATCAAGCTAGCCAAACAGCCACGAGCGCACCATGAGCGCGGCACGTAAGTCGTGCTTTACATGACATGCGTGTCATGATTTTCCTGTTAAATCTTGTTATTTGTGTTCGCCACATAGTCATGTCAGGCAATGCCAATTTTGATGTCGATCAAGCTACGAAACGGCCGCCAGCGCACCATGAGCGTGGCACAAAAGTCATGCTGTGCATGACATGCGTGTCATGATTTTCATGTTATCACCTGTCATTTGTGTTTCTCACACAGTCATGTCGCGAGACACCAATTTTGGTGTATATCAGGCTAGCGAAACAGCCACGAGCGCACCATGAGCGTGGCACGTAAGTCATACTGTGCATGACATGCTTGTCATAATTTTCATGGTGCCACATGTTATTTGTATTCGCCACACAGTCACGTCACGCGATACCAATTTTGCTGCATATCAAGCTAGCAAAAGGGCCGGAAGCGCACCATGAGCATGCCACGGAAGTCATGCTGTACATGACATGCGTGTCATGATTTTCATGTTAACTCCTGTTAATTGTCTTCGTTACACAGTCACGTCACACAATGCCAATTTTGGTGTATATCAATCTAGCGAAACGGCCGGATGCGCACCATGAGCGTGGAATGTAAATCATGCTGTACACGGCATGCGTGCCATGATTTGCACGTTTCGACCTGTGACTTATGTTCGTCATGCACTCTTGTCACGCCATACCAATTTTGGTGTATATGAAATTAACGAAACGGCCGCAAGAGCACCAAGACCGTGGCATGTAAATCATGTCGTTCGTAACATGGATATCATGATTTTCATGTTGTGGCCTGTTATTTATGTTCTTCATAAAGCCATGTTACGCCATACCAATTTTGGTGTCCATCCTCGAAAGGAAACGGCCAGGAGAGAACAAATTCGTAGGCGGCTAGATAGATAGATAGATAGATAGATAGATAGATAGATAGATAGATAGATAGATAGATAGATAGATAGATAGATAGATAGATAGATAGATAGATAGATAGATAGATAGATAGATAGATAGATAGATGGATGGATGGATGGATGGATGGATGGATAGATAGATAGATAGATAGATAGATAGATAGATAGATAGATAGATAGATAGATAGATAGATAGATAGATAGATAGATAGATAGATAGATAGATAGATAGATAGATAGATAGATAGATACGCTCAAAGTCGCAGAAGTTCGGTAAGAAATGCTTCGCATTTAAAGCCATGTTCGCAAAGGCAGCTAACGCAAGCTGCGGGTGCAGCTTCGTGCCGCCTACATTGCAAATAATGAACCACATTTGAGAGGACTGAAAACGATGGTTTTAAGATTAGATGTTATATATAAGCTTTGAGATGTTAATACTTATTTAACGAAGTTTTCTTACTCCTGACCTAGGTTAGGTTACTTAGCTAAAGCACGTTGTTGCGCTACCTTACGGCCAGGGGCAGGGGCAGTTTCGGCTAGCAGTGATCGCTGAAATGTTTGAAAGGGCACCCGATATTTTGCGTTTATACTCTTATCTACTTCATTATCTCTTACATGATGGCAAACTGCACCGAGGACTCGAAGCCTTCCTCGGGCCTTCTCGCCTTCAGCCCCAGTTTGCTCATTGCTAACGAAAAGAGAATAAGTTGTGCACATCACACGCACACGCAAACATAAAATGTACCAGCCCTCTCATTTCGCGACTTGATGCTTCCCGTGATTCGCTAACCCAAGTCTCACTGATTCTCATTGTGCATGCGATTTGCAAGATCTTTAGCCTCCTCAATGCAGCTTGCCTGGCAGCCGTTTGGTGCCTGTGATCTTCTTCTCAAGGTTGACAACGCGACTTCACACCGCACTGCGAATAATATACTGTGGCTCCACTAGCACTCCCGAATGAGTACGACCGTAGCACTCCTGGTAATTCCCTTCTGTTTGGTAATCAAAACAACACGACGAATCGGGTATCCATCGGCTAATTCTCAGTGTATTTTGTTCCTGTGAAAATACGTGCTCATTATTGGCGGTCCACAAACATCACACGTTTATTTAAGGGTTTCGAAAGCTTGCGTTCAGGTCATCGGTAAAAGCCCGTAAAAGTGGCCACTTCGCATTTCCACACACGCCTTCGCGTTCGACAAGCTCCATGTCGTAAACAACGATAATGTTCTGGGCCATATCATAGCGCTACGACTCGACAAGGCGCTTCGTCAGTTGTTCAGAGCTGCAGAACGCCACCATATAAAAAAGAATGTTCCATCAACCAACAATGTACTCGCTTGAGACAAAACCGTAACAATGGGTTAGGCCAGCCAGTTGGTCGCGATCACTCAGGCGCTCTTCTGCGAGGAGCTCGCGCACGGTTGGTCGGCCGAATGCGTGCGCGAAGGTAGTTTTGAAAGAGGCCCAGTTTGAAATCTCAGCCTAGTGGTTGTTCAACCAGAGTTCCGCTACTTCTCTCAGGTACGAGTTTGTCGTTGTCATCCCACTCGCTGTTGACACTCACTCGTTATAAAAAGGTCAGTCCTCGACGTCTTGCTCATCAGTACCGCTGACAATGACGGGTTCCCGCTCTCTTGGAACACCGGGACAGCGGACAGCTTGGCGTGTGGTAGCATTCTGCGGTGTAACATCGTTCGGCATTGTTGATGGTGAACGTAGATTCCCGTTATGGTGGGCCAGGAAGGAGAAGAAAACCAGCACTATCCACCACTTGGTGGTATGCGTTTAACGTTGAGGCAGTGAAGCTTGGACCGCAGAGCAAGCACGAGCACCAACAACAGCCGTCCTCGTCTTCTTTTCGCTGGCGCACTTGTATGCGCCCTACCGTGCTACAATTATTTACTAAATGCGAAGCATTTCTTAGTGAACCTTAGACATTTTGAGCGTTTCTATCTATCTATCTATCTATCTATCTATCTATCTATCTATCTATCTATCCGCCTACGTCTGGCTGCTCTCGTGATCGCCTCCTTAACTTGGTGTAGACCGAAATTGTCACGGGAGGGTGAGAGGATTTGGCGAATATGACTGTCGGGTCATGACATGAATAACGTGAAAATCCTGTCACGTACGTCATCAAGCCCTTTCCTCGAAACACGTGGGGCACATACCCGTTTACCATGGGCCGCGGTGTACGGGTATGCACCACAGGTGATTGAAAGTTTACATCTACCCAGAAACAGAGACAACAGACATTGATAATTTAAATGCGATAGCTTTAAGAAAATTCGGCAGATCCCACGCGTTGTGGGGATCTGTTTCATGCGAAGCAGTCGGCGAGTACTTCTGTATTTTATGGCTTTGAGCCAAGCGTTAGGAGGTAGATCGACGTGTTTAACACGAAAATGTTTTATGCCGGGGTCCACCAAGACTTCCGTGACGTATTTCCGTCACGGAAATGACGTCGAAAAAATGTACACGACCAGATGGCAAAGAAGAAAAGGTACCGTTAACGGGCGTCGAACCCACGACCGCTCGGTTCGCAACAGATGCCGGGCACCCTATCCACTGCGCCACGGTCACAGACTCTGGAGGCTTCACGAACGCGCCTTTTATATCTACCACTCTCCCATCGCCTGGGTGGTGTTGACCTCTGGGAGTGGTAAGGTAAAGTAATTCTTCATTGCTGCGGCCTCCGCGACTAGCACCTGCCACGCGTTACGCGTCCGTCTCGTTCGGCGCGTTTTCAATAGAAGTTTAATTTTGTCAATGCCTTAACACACCGTGAGGTGGCGACCTTTGCCCAAGCGTTGTAAAGGCGTCGGCCTTGCTCACGGCATCACGCTAATACAAGCCAAAAATAGCTCTGCGACGCGCGCCTGCCTCACCTGGCTGTAACACCGCGTTTCACGCCCACACGCTCGCCCCGAGAAAAATTGACGCCGGGCTATTCTAGCCACCATAGCCGGGCTACCGAAGCGGCAAGACGCGCTTTGCGTTTCCCTCTAGTCCGGCCGTGGTGTTCAATCACATTTTAACATGCCGCGTGATGGCGATCAAGTTCTGCGTCCAATATGCGACGCTCTTCCGGCTATCACACCTCGTTCTCTGATTACGCTTTCAACGTTAACTACTACAGCTGCCACATGGGTTTGTTTAATCATTTACCATGGACGTTAGTCGTCGAGATGGAGATGTACCACCAATCATCAAAGTGGGTGCATACCTTAAACGGTGCCATTAGCTGCCAGACATCAATATCATTGTGCAAACTCTCTTATATCAATGTAGAGTAAGCATTCAGTTACTTCTGTAAGGGCACGCTTTACTTTCGTGTTATTCCGATTCCTTAAGAGTATACGTTGTTGGGCTAGTTGGTTCATAATCTTCAAAATTGGCTAGCGCGAAAATCGACACGGACTAAGAAGGAACACTGATGTACAGGCCTGTCCTGTACAGCCTGTCCTGTACATCAGTGTTCCTTCTTAGTCCGTGTCGATTTTCGCACTAGCCAATTTTGAAGCGTATTCCGATTCTTATGACCAAGGGATCAACCATGTTTTTTTTGTAGGTGTAGTAGCTGTGTGCACATTGTGGGCTTTCCTGCATTGTACCTTTTACAGCAGTGCTGTCACGCTTGAGGTTGGCCCTGCGTCGTTGACAGAAAAATATGATTATCATGAACCGCCTCATTCTCCCTTCGTCCTCCTCTTGCTCTTCGTCGTCTTCTGCTTCGCTCCCAGAACACGTGCGCCGGTTTGTCCGGTGTGGGATACAATCATTCTGATGGGTGAGAGAGCGACTACAAAGAGAGAGAAAGACAGAAAGAGAGGGAGGAAAGCGATAGAAAGGAAAGAGAAAAATAGATACAAAGAAAGGAAAAAAAAGAGAGAAAGAGAGAGAAAGCGAAAGAAGGACTACATAGAGAAAGAGAGAGAGAGAAAGACATAGAAAGAAAAACAGAAAATTAGAGAGAAAGAAAGAAAAGAAAGGAAAGATAGAAAGGCAGTGAAAGAAATAGACAAAGATGGAACGATACAAAGAAAAAGACACAAAAAGATCGAAAAAAAGCAGAGGAAGAATAGCCATATTGAGTGTGTTATACCAAGGGGTACGAAAGAGAGAGGTAAGAGGATAAAAGCCTAGCCAATTCAGCACCAGCTGTTTGCCCGCCAGCTTTGCTGTGAACCAGCCTTGTGTGACTTGGTGCAAGTTCCGCGACTTTCCCTGTTTCTTTCCTTTCTTGCTGCAAGGTGCCGCAAGAAAGCCACCGGTTATAGTGCGGTTATAGTAAGCCACCAGTTATAGTGCGGTTATAGTAAGCCACTGGACGTTGAGCAACGAGCAAGACAGCTTAGCAGTGTCTGCTGTTGAGCAATGCGCCGCATCGCTAGGAAAGGTATCTTTAAGCACAAAACAGGACCCGGGCAAGAGAATATGCACAAACAAGAGCACGTTCGCAGCTGATTTTTTATGCCAACACTTCGCTTCACATAACCTCACTAAAAGCTCATCAAAACACAAACAGAGAAGAATACATGGAATAGAACCAAGCTTAATTGTATCCAATCAATTATAATAGTAAACTCCTTGTCATAAAAAGACCACTACGCATTGCTTAACATTGCCTGCAAGAAACACCAGAGCAATTGGAGGCCAGTCATAGGGAGCCACTTTATATAGAAGATTACCAGGAGTGGAAGCGTGCCAAGATCGAGGCAACTGCACCGCCATCTGTGTACATTGTCTTTGCAAAATCAAGCCAAACATAGGTTTCTTTCGTGATGAGTGGGTTCAATATCAAAAGAGTTAAACCTCAGTCTGTTTTATTACATATTATGGAATAATGTGTTTCCAAGACGAAGAACAGATTCCCGATCTGCCTATTGTGACTGCTCCAGTCACACAACACACACAAGGACTAGCGCAGAGAGTACTAGCGCAGGACTAGCGCAAAGGACTAGCGCAGAGGACTAGCGCAGAGAAAACGAGCAGCCAATACAGGAAATAACTTATATAAGATGGAAAGGCGGGCTCGCCTGTCCCTTCTTTGGTAAGCTCTCAGTGCTGCAAGTCCCAAAGTGAACCTTAAGAGAATGCCTTATTCCAAGAAGCGATAGTGCTCCTCGGAAGTTTCATTGGCGGGTCTACGAAAAACACACTGCAAGAGTCCGTTGAGTTAACCTCAATATTGGTGAAGACCTACGGCCGGCATTCATTTCTTCTTTTCCTGGGTCTGGCCGAACACTTCCAATGCTACGTAAAAACTTTGCTATTAAAACTAGATGTGTGACGCGCTGACCCAGAGAGTAAACCGTTCCAGTGAAATGGCAACTGCGAAAGGGCTTATGATGAGTTTGTGAAAATAATATCGTCGATGCCTATCCTAGGATACCAGTCTTTTCTTTACCGCTTGTGCTGAATGCAGATGCACCATACTATGCGCAGGGAGTGGACCTTAACCAGAACCTGTGAGAGTTGAATCCCCAAAAGCAATATGTAGTAGTGTATTACACCTATGCACAGAAGCGGGCTGGAATTAACGACTCGGCAACAAAATAGAACGCGCTTGTTGTATCGAAAGCTTCGCAGTATTTGCGAACGAACCTCGAGGCTGCGAAAGTAACGCTTTTTAAATGCGAAGCATTTCTTAGCGAACCTCAGGCACTTTGGGCGTTTCTATCTACGTATCTATCTACATAGCCGCCTACGTCTGTGCGCTCAACCGGTCGTCTCATAGGTTGTAGCATCATATATTTGCATAGCATAGGATGAGCGTATGACGAACACGATTCACTAATGATGACACGAATAACGCAAAATTCCTGTCGCGTACGTCATGAAACCCTTTCTCTCAGTCACGTGTGGCACATACCCGTATAGCAGAGTTCATGTTATACTGGTATGTACCACAGGTGATAACAGAGTCTTAGTCAACGCAGTAACCGCGAACATACACGTTGACACGGAAGGAAAGTGATAATAATAGTAATTGTTGTTGTTTTACATCCTAAAACCACCACATGATTATGAGAGACGCCATAGTGAAGGGCTCGGGAAATTTTAACCATCTTGAATTCCTTAACCTGCACTGACATCGCACAGTACACGGGTCTCTAGCATTTCGCCTCCATCGAAATGCGACAGCCGCGGCTGGGATCGAACCCGCGACCTTCGGCTCAGCAGCCGAACACCGTAACCACTACACCACAGCAGCCGACGCAAGGAAAGTTAGGGAGCTGAAGACAGAATACCTCTGGAAGACGCTGCGCTACCATACTGTCGTCCACGTGGTCGAAAACGTCGACCACGTGGATTATGCAAAAATCTTGGTCAATGCTTCGTACAATACCTCTGCCGAGAGGACCAGGTCCCTCATTGTTACCGGTGACTTCAACATTGATTTATCAAAACCCAACAACGCCTGGTTCTTAGACGACATGAAAGCCGGCTTGGATGTGGACAGGGCATCACAAGACCTCGGTGCCACGTCCAGGAGAAGAGTCATCGTAGATTATTTCTTCGTAAAAGCCATCTGCGGTGTCCACCAGCTCTACTATACCTCGCACTTCTCTACACTTAGACCGTTCGTAGCCGCGATCACGAACGTTTCCGATAACAAGTACTGTCCAGTTGCTGGTGCTCACTGATTATGGTGATGATGACCTTATTCAAGAACTGCCAAGAACCCCTCCCACATATTCACCTGGATTCGTGAAACGTGCGTGCATTTTCCGTCATAACGGAGAAGTATAAGCATATCAACTGTAACGCAGCTCTAACAACTACAACTGTGACTGTAACGTACGTGCAGTGCACCTGCGCGTGGCACTCGGCTGTGTATATGTCTATGGAAACTTTTGTGAATAAAGCTTAGCTGCGAGTAGCACCCGTCCTGTGCATCTGTGTTTCTTCATTTTCCTATTCGAATTCGCGCTATGCAGTATTGAAGAATATAAGCACTGCATATCAACCCGCTGCATTTGGTGTTGGTAACATGCATGTTGCTGTTGGCATCGTTAAGCGACTGTAAACAACTGGCTATACAATACATGTGCGACTCTTCAAAATATGTGTGTGCCTATGCCATTTCCACATTTCTCTAGCGTCATTCCGCAACGTTTCGCTCAATGCGAAAAATTGCGACACAGTCACCTTCCTGCGCATGCTTCGCATAACATCGATTCCCACGCTACGTGGGATCTGCCAAATTTTTACATATCACATGGCACTGACTACCTTTCTCGTTATTAGACAACCAAGCAGCCGCATCGGCACATGGTTAAATTACCTGCAATTTTATTTCGTCGTTTGCCATCGTCCAGGTGTTTTAGTCACTGATGTGCTGCATTGACCAGGCTCCTGATACCCACCGCAGTTAATAACCCTCTTCAAGTCAATGACACTAAGCACTGGGGTGGTACCGAAGAAAGGAAATTTATCAATGGAAACTAACATACCGACAACAATGATTACCAAGATTGAAGTTTGGTTAAATATGTTAGAACTGGTGCCACAATGGTGATTACGTGTCTCACTGCTTATATTTGAATTCCCGACACAGTCGAAAATTATTTGTTGCTGAATGACATCGAAGAGGAGATATCTTCACTTGCGACTTCGTTTTGGGATGCTTATCATGAATATCCTATATTAGCGCAGTGGTGGTACTGCATGTGAGTAAGGTGTTGAGGAAGTCCTAAGTAGAGGTGAAAGTCTTAGACGCGCCCCCAAAATGTGCACTGATCTGGACGCCAGTCGCGAATTCGAAATATAATGGAAATGAAATCCATATAAAATGGGAGGCTAAAGCTCATATGAGCCAGCGCACTGAGAATGACTGTATCTTCATTTGACAACAATTAATGATAAAAAAGAATGCACACGTTCCCGAAGTCACTATTATGGCCATCTGAAAAGGCAAGCGGGGCTCTGTCTTCAAATGGTGATAAATTGTCACTGCTGCGCTTACTTTGCTAGTTTGTAGAATAATACGCCATCTGGTATGCATTCTAACACAAATATCTAGCAGAAGCACTTGAAGAGCTTCGGCTCTTGCACAGGGTCTTTTGTGTTAGTTCGGTCAATTCTATCCTGTGATTTTGCACTGGTGTAAACGCGTCTTGAACATTACATCTTATAAAGCCAACACGACCAATTCCACTCATCAGTACCTGAGATCACCAGTGCTCAATGAAACATAAATAAGCTCCTTTAGATACGCGTAGACTCTCCCACACAAATGCAGTTGGAAAGTATCAAGCGTATACAAAAAAAAAAACGAAAACGCCAGGCCTGCGCGGAACATGCAGTACAGCCACAGCGAAAGCCGAAAGAGTGTCCTTTCTAAGGTCCGTGAAGCAACTACTACGAGTAAAGCGGCAAGGTAACCACTACGCCATAAGTCATCCGATTTTCTGTGAAGTAGGGAAGTACCCTCTATGTCATTACTCGTCATTCTACGGAGAAGCGAGGTACCCAAAACAAATTTGTAAGGAAGTATGTCCACTTTGTAGATGCTGTTGCTGATGGCGATGAAGCCTAATGGCTGTGTGCTCTGTAATGAGTTGGAAGCTTTAAACGATCCACTCATTACGCAATTCGCATTAAGTCATGCCGGATTGTTATTTTACACGTCTACCACGCTATATTCCATATGTTAACGTGATTCCGCTTCCGACATGACGCTTGGGTTCTTTTTGCGAAGGACTTTCAACCACCGCCGTGGCGCTGTGGAAAAATGTTCGACTGCCACACTGTGACCCGGGTTGAAATCCCATTCGATCCTTGATATTTGTTTCTCAATTCGCGCGATAGCGGTTACGGACACCGGTGGTGACGGTGGGGGACAGCTACGCCACCGTGATCTGCTGTTGTTGAGATATCGTAACAGGTTTCACTGTAAATGTGCTATTCCTGCCCCCCTTCACTCTATTAGGGCGCGGTAAGTAGGCGTTCTGAATTAGTGCCCAAATGCGACATCAGTGTTGCCCCCTGCCACGCAGTATCAGGCCAGCTAAAATTCTGTCAATACATTTTGGTACCAAAACGAAAAGGAGGCCGCCCGCGCAAAAGACGGACAAACGATATTCTTGATGCTAGAGGAAACTGTAGAGGAAAGCGCGCAGGTTTTTCCATATTTGTTTGATGGACTCTCCATCATGTGTTGGCTGCACATGTATAGCAATGGTCTGCTTGAACAGTTATAGAAGTAGTCGCGTGATATTAACTCCGTCTAAAATGCAAGAAGATGAACAACATGCGAATGGGCCTGTTGCAGGAATGCGGGACGACATCTTTATTTTAGCGCTTAAAGCACAAACACAAGAATGTCCACAGGACAGGTGATGTTCTGTGGACCTTGATGTGTTTGTCCTTTTAAAGGACATGACGCTGTCGTCGAGTGCACAACAAATAGCCCAGCAACATGTTCTTCTTAAGCAGGAAGACGGCCCTCTGGCAGCAAGTTGGTAACACGTTAAATATTTATAGCTTCATCAAATCACTTAGTGGCTTCTCGAATTTGGCTGTGTCTAATGTTATGCTTGGTAGTCACGTTGCTACATGAAGAGAGCCAAAAATAGAAGACTTAACTTCCTTCACTTTATTAAAGGCGATGAAAGTCGACAGAGCCATTTACCGATGGAGCCATGGTTCTTGAACCGATGCGCAGTTATTCACTTCTTGCGGTCTAATCCTCTACCACCTCCGACAGCACCACCAAGGGCGGCAGCTTCATTGATGAGCACAGCTGCAATAATTAGTAAAAATATGTTTAGATTTATCACTTGATATGTCCGAAGTATATTCAATATCTGTCGCACGGGCAAGCAGTCCGAAATGGCATCTTGTGTGCAGTGATATGCTACATGGTCTTTCTTTGTCGTGCACTACTCTGCTCACGCTTTAGGATATCCACAGAAGTAGGTCAGGCTTATTATTAGCCCGATATTTAACCTTAGTTAGCATTGTTCTTATTTTAGCACCAACACTCTTCATTTTTAAGAAAAAATGAAGGCCCTAACATACACTTCCTCATATGATGAACTTTTGATAATGCTAGTTTAATAGCGCGAAATAATGGCGACATTATTCTCTAACTTTGTGATTTATTTATTAGGTAGGTGCCTCGCTATTCTAATAATTGCCCATTATTCAAACAATATAAAATCTGTTAAGTAGGTACTCTCATGCTTCTTTTTGGTGATTCTATTTTTGTATTAAAAATAGAACGGAAGCGCGATGCTACGTTTTAACGGCGGATCGTCAAATATTATTACGACATCAGTTGATGCACACGTGCAGCGTTTCAGCAATTGTGATATAAAAAATGTACACTCAGAGTGTGACAATGAAGGGCTGATAAAGGTGGAATAACTTATCAAGATATCTGTGAGCTTTTTTGGGAACACTTGTACAAACGAAAATTTAATTAACAGGGCGAGAATCTAGACTTCTCTGAAAGACAACCGGAAATCCCACCTATTAGGTGTTTCGTACGGGACATGCCTTCTTCACTCAGCATACTCAATTCTTGATTCAAAATCATTTATTTATTTATTTATTTATTCATTATCATGAATAAAATTTTACCCTCCCTCTCATAGTTCCAGTTTTACCTCTATGAAAAACACATTTATCTGAGTGTGTAAGAAAATATGTTCCAGCTTCTAACAAAATCCCATGTCACCGTAATTCACTAAAGAATATATATCTATAAAATATGTGTGGTATAAAAGTATACCTAGTGAAACGGCAACCCACATGAAGGCGTTCACTCCAACGAGTCCGTTCATGTTGACTGGTATTGCAAAAAATATAAATAGAAAAATATTATCTGACTGCTTCGCATACAAATTTCCCGCAGTTTTCCAAACTTTCAATATTTCACCACAATAGGTATGACTATCTTTTTTGCTGCATAAAATTTACTTTTCAATCGTTTCATTGTAATAATATTGCAGTTATTTTATTCCTATGCTCATGAGTATTATATCACTCACAACATGTCGTTCGACACGATATCTAGGCCTGAGTTTTGAGAAGTGAGAGAAATACAATTTCAGGTACTAGCCATTCTGAAGTCGGTTTCACTACAGCTATTAATCGAATGTACCTGACAGACATGTGAGCGTGGTCGCAGTAGGAACCTTGGTGTGAAAGGGTCGCAATCAACCGATATGTAGAGGCGAGAACAAGCCTTACAGAGTATATCACCGTGCGCAATATTGTATTTTTCGGTTACTTACAATGGGGAAGGACAATCAAAATAGTGGGCTTTGCGCATTCGCGATATTGCATGCTCAAGTTTATATCAATATGGAATTTCAAATGCTTATCTTTTGAGAGAGTACATCAATATGGTTTATAACTCACAGCTGCAAGCCTATAAATCATGAACTATGAAAAGAGCGATTCTAATAAATGTGAATTAGTGAAAACTTGAAAGCGCGAACGACGAAGACGAAACACAAACAACAGGACTTGCGCTTAACTTGCAACTGGCGTTTATTGGAAACGAGCATCGTGATATACCCCGCATCAAGCTCATGCATATGCACTCGTCATCCCACAAAAGGTAGCGTGGGTTTATTTTGAAAACATGATATTTGAGCACAAATCTACGGTGTATCAATGTACTTCGAAAGAAAAGCCACTTCATTTTCTTTTAACAGCAAAGAGGGGCTGCTGACACACTTATCACCTGCTTTCTTTATCAAGTAAGCCTCGACGATTTCGCGTTCTGTTTTTGAACTGCTTTTTTTCAGAAAAGTGGTGTTGCAAAATAAAGGGGTACAAGCACATTGTTTGCAATGTTCTGCCATGTGGCTACCGAATCCTTTTCTGACATCGTTATTGTGCTGTCTCGCCCTGTCATTGAAGCATTGGCTAGTCTGTCCAATATAGACACGTCCACAATTCAAAGGAATATGGTACACTACGCTTGCAGTACACACAGTGTAGACAGTCTTATGATTGGTGTGACATTCTACACTGTGTACACTGTGTGTACACAGTGTAGAACTGTGTACACTGTGTGTGTACTGTGTGCACTGTGTGTACACAGTGTACACAGTACACACAGTGTACACAGTCTGCACTGTGTACACTGTGTGTACACAGTGCAGACTGTCTACACTGTGTGTACTGCAAACGTAGTGTACCCAATTCCTTTGAGTTGTGGACGTGTCTATATTGGACAGACTAGCCAATGCCTTCAATGACAGGGCGAGACAGCACAATAACGATGTCAGAAAAGGATTCGGTAGCCACATGGCAGAACATTGCAAACAATGTGCTTGTACCCCTTTATTTTGCAACACCACTTTTCTGAAAAAAAGCAGTTCAAAAACAGAACGCGAAATCGTCGAGGCTTACTTGATAAAGAAAGCAGGTGATAAGTGTGTCAGCAGCCCCTCTTTGCTGTTAAAAGAAAATGAAGTGGCTTTTCTTTCGAAGTACATTGATACACCGTAGATTTGTGCTCAAATATCATGTTTTCAAAATAAACCCACGCTACCTTTTGTGGGATGACGAGTGCATATGCATGAGCTTGATGCGGGGTATATCACGATGCTCGTTTCCAATAAACGCCAGTTGCAAGTTAAGCGCAAGTCCTGTTGTTTGTGTTTCGTCTTCGTCGTTCGCGCTTTCAAGTTTTCACTAATGATGGACCAACTCGCCCAAACCAAGGTATTGTAATAAATGTGGTATCAAGCCAGCATGAAGCTGTAATGCCTGCACGGGTCGAGTGGTTCTTCGCGGACTACAATAAGGATGCTACAAGGCCTTCAAACTACCTCGTTGAAATAGGCAAAGTGTACTGTTGAAATCTAGATAACGGCATAGGTACGACGGCATACCAGACCTTTGGAGAAAAACGCCGCTTTACTTAACATTATTGCTACCCTGTCTTACGCTCACCTCGAGAGAAAATTTTGAATGTTGGGTAATCAACACTGTCCCTTGGTCAATAACTACTGGTATATAACAAAACAAGTAAAGACAAGAATTCCATTGTACGTCAAGACGAAGACTGAAACATACGATGTAAATAGTAAAATTTTCATACAACCAATAAATACCCTGATTTTGCCGTCCCGCTTCCATGGCTGTAGTTTCGCTGGTGGTGGCACTCCTCTTTTAGGGGCGAAGCTCCTTAAGGCGGCACCCGTTCGTCCCTCGTAGTTGTCGTAGTCGTAGTGCGTATCCAGTCGTAACGCTAGTACCAGATCTTGACATCCAAGGTGGTGCCGGTGGGAGATTTTTCCTGTGTGTTGTTGAACAATAAAAAATTCGCAGCGTGCGTGTTAACTAAAAGCCGAATTCTTCTGTCTCTCATTCCCCTTTAGCAGCCATTGGCATGTTCCAGTAGGAAACGTTAGTAGAAGTAGAAGTGTAAGTGTTAGCTAAAAGACGACTTCTTCTGTCTCTCATTCCCATTAGCAGCCATTGTTTACCTCCAAGGTAGTGCCTGGTGAGATTTCTCCTGTACGTGATTAAACAATAAAAATTTTGTTCAAAACGCCGTTGATTGATGAAATAAACCAACGAAAGACGCCAGATGTTTTCTAAAAGCAAAACGAAAGAACGCCAGATGTTTCTAAAGCAAAACGAAAAGACGCCAGCTGCTTAACCAAAGATGCCAGATGTTTTCTTAAGCAATGGTTTTCTAAACAATGAAAATTCACAGCGTACATGTAAAATTAAAGTGAGCTGCGAGTCGTCATAACTCATCGAACCTTTAGTATAAACGCGCCCGATCTCACGTCGGTGATGATGTACTGGGCAGAATTCACGGAAGATTCACGGTTTACCGATGAACCTCCGCAGCTTCGCCCATTCATCATTCACTCCGTGGATATGCTGTAATTTTTCTTTTATTCTTTTTTCATTTAATCAAAATTTCGTTGACATATCATGTCCTATTCATTTTTATTTCAATTCGGTAGCCTGCAATACTTCGGTGCAGCAGGCAGGGCTTAAGCTTTTATTTTCTTTTAAGTACTTTTATACCGCCCAACACCACATTTTGTCCCTTGGTCACAGAAGACTATAGCGTGAATAATTCCTAAGGCGCATGGTACATATACAAGGTTGGTATAGGTATAGCTGCGATGCGGCAAATGCAGTGCAAAAATGTTCCAAAAGCCGGGAGAGTTCATGATTAAAATAGATACTCCGACTTAACACAACAAAATATAACAAAAAACTACACGGACGTTTCGCCACCTATGCGGGTGGCATCTTCAGTATGAACTGACACCAAATGAGTGAAGGTAACCCAGTCTATTTCTAGTCTCGTATGTCTCTGTACACATCCGGTAGGGGGCCACGGTTGCTGTTGCACGCCGACCTGTCACGGCGGATGAACCACGACTCGAGAAGCTTTCTCTTGCCCCACCTTTGTTCCCGAGCCAGCGTCGTTGCATTACTGAAGTCGAAGGCATGCCCCGTCGTCCAGCAGTGCTCGACGAGTTCGCTCTTGGAATGCGTGGCATGGGTGGCTTTGCCGACGTCCCCTTTGTGCTCTTTGAACCTCGTTGACCGCTTCCTGCCTGTTTCGCCGATGTATGTGGCGTCGCAGTCCCCGCACGGTACCTTGTAGACAACCCCGCTTTGATCGTTCGCAGGGGTGCGGTCTTTGGGCTTAGTGAACACGTTTCTCAAGGTACAATGAGGTCTCAAAACGGTTTTAATGCCCATCGGACGAAGTGCTCTCCGAACAGGGTCTGACACGCCCTGAACGTAAGGGATGGAAACAATGGATGTTGTGTTTTCTCGTGCCGCACTTCTTGTTCCCCCTCGCATACGTCTCATGGTGTCGTTGATAAACGTCCTCGGATAATGTCTGCTCCAACGCACCGACCACATTTTCCATCTCATGTCGCCGCAAGTGCTCATCAGAACACACAGTATCGCAACGGGACAAGAACGTCCTCACGAGGGACCCTTTGTGCTCGGCCGGGTGATGTGAGTGGAAGGACAAAAAGCCTCCGGTATCGCATTGTTTCCGGTACACTGTTGTTTCCACCCCGCCATTACAAGCCCTACGGACAAGTATATGCAAAAATGGCAAGGCATTATCCTTCTCTACTTCATAGGTAAACTTAATGGCAGGATGTACGCCGTTCAGTGCCTCATGGAAAGCAACCAGATTTGCCCTCTTCAGGATGACGAAAGTGTCATCAACGTACCTACGGTATAGTTTCAACTGAAAAGGTAGAACCTCCAGCGCCCGTGTTTCGACGTGCTCCATCACTAAGTTGACCACATCGCTTCTTCAGTTTATGATATCAGAACAAATTCTTTGTGTTGTTCCAGATGCCCTCTCCCGCAATAGCATTCATCTAAAGATCAAATAAATCCACACTATATAATTAAAGAGGGCAGTAGGCTAGTATCGAAGTGTTACAACGAACTTGTCGACTTATGCCAAATGAAAATCTTACTACCTCATCAACGCTAAGAACAACCAGACCTGGTTCGCACAACACATAAACGTTAACATTGTTTCGTAAGTAACCCTTGTTTACAGGCCAAATGGCCTGTATTTCGAAAAATGCCTTCGTTCATATCGAATCTGACTAAACAAATTGTGCCAGTCAACGCTTTACACAATATTAGCTCAGTTAGCCAGGCAAAGACAAAGTGCTCCTACTAACGAAATATCTCAGGAACGTGGCACCACATATTTATTGAAGTGGCCCATTGCACGTAAAGTGACAGGTATCATAGCTATACTCACCAGTATTTTGACGCTATACTCACCAGTATTTTGACGTCAAAATCGACGAGCTAACATTGCGGTTCGCTCGTCGATTTTGACGCTGAAGTTTCAACGGATGGTTAGGTAGAGAAGTAGCCGTAGCTGTGGCTCTTATATGCTACCACTAGCCAATAATTGCCTGTTATTGAAAAAAATACCCAGAGGCGTAAATCATATATTTTTAAAGAAACGCACTGAGTGTCGCAGGCAATTTTACAGGTTAGCATCTTTAATTTACAATGCAGTCAGAAATGGGAGCACAAATATCCAGCCAGCTCCACTTCGCGAACACTGTAGGGACAGCGAACCTGATGCCCCCTCTTCATCAGGCTGTATGGCACTTGTATTTTTTTCAACTCTTCGGTTCGTTGGCCCCTAGTTTCGGAGCCTCTTGCGCGAACATTGCGGTTCGCTCATCGATTTTGACGCTGAAGTTTCAACGGATGGTTAGGTAGAGAAGTAGCCGTAGCTGTGGCTCTTATATGCTACCACTAGCCAATAACTGCCTGTTATTGAAAAAAATACCCAGAGGCGTAAATCATATATTTTTAAAGAAACGCACTGAGTGTCGCAGGCAATTTTACAGGTTAGCGCCTTTAATTTACAAGGCAGTCAGAAATGGGAGCACGGGAAACAGGTTGATCAAATGTTTGAAAAGGACAATCATGCTCATCTAATTAAGGGGCAAGGCTCTGTAAAAGTTACATGTGTTTAAAAATTCTAGACTCCTCTAAATGAGATAATAGATACAGGTTACCAGTACTGCGCTAATTTCTTCATTTTCCATTAGCCGTCTGTGGAAAGTTCCTGAAGTGCTTGAGCGCTGTAAGCCGAAAACTATATAATTAGAAAGAAAGGCAATAGGCCATTCTTTATATTTATCTAAATTCCTCACGGTGAATTGAGAGCTGCACATGTGCAACAGTCAGCCCTCCTGGACCTTAGCCAGCATCAACGCGAGCCCGACGTAATAAAACGCATTCAACCCATAACACGCATCACACGAGTATACCAAGAAAGATCCAATTCCTACGATGTACAATCTTATCGAATAAATGAAATCTTCCATTATATATAAGACAGCTCCATGCGTTTCTGAGGCCCTTGTGGAAAGGTTTAGCATATTTTTCGGAGTCTAGGGTCAGCCGGGCAAAATGAGACATGAAAACGTATGCGGTATATACGTTTACTCTATGACTTCAGACATCGCTCTCTTAGTGGAATAATTATTCACTTTCAGCCGTTTGTCACTCTGTATCTACTTTTCTGTTCTGTAATACTGACGGCTTCTGCCGCTGGAACTAAGCGAAAGGCAGGTGAACTGCATCTCGGAAAATTGGAAGCCCAGCCCTTTCTTTCACACCTTCCGAGCAGACAGGGTACTGCAAACACCGAATCTTTCTGGACGGCTACACTACATGCCAAATATTTTACATTGAAGCTGTATATGCCAACGCGAAGCGCTTGTTCCTAGCGCAGGTATGTGCCACAGATTTTGAACAGGTCTCACTACCAACCACTGCTCGACTATAAGTGCAACAGTGTCCGCGGGCAAAAGTATATGTGCCACAGGAATTGGGCAACCCCAGTACTCAGGGCTGGTTCACTAAACTATGGAGAAACGGAAAATGCGTCGAAAATACGCATGCTGCTCAAATGGCTCCTCCAGATCGTGCTCGAAGCGCCAAGAGCATGCGGCAAGCAACTCAAGGACGCATTTCTCGCCAAAGAGAAGGCGGCTGCTCAAATGGAAAAATTGAAAGCAGCATAGGTCACACTCGAGTAAGACTTACCAAGGTGTGCGTTCGAGCCGCGCCCGTTCGTATCTGTTTCGTGCATTGTCTAAGAAAACTTAGCACAAGAAGCGCTGATCAAACAAGACTTTCTGTACCGCTCTGCGCCCTACTTCCCATTACTGGGCATTACTGTACCTTATTGTATCTTACTGTACCTTATAGTACATTACTGTACTTTTCTGCGCCTATCTGTCCCTTTCTGTAGCTTCCGTCAAAAATCAGTCTCACCTCTTTGACATGTGTAGCACAGCATCGGTGATCATTCACCTTCACAGGATTGACAGGCTGCGTGTTAAAACCAGTGATAAACACCGGGGCCGCCCCTTTCACCTTCGTGGGTCAAAAACCTGTGCAGGTTGTAAGAGCGGTGTTTTTTGCTTAGTGTAAGTTCTTACGGTTTTTCATTTGCCTGTAGACTGTAGTATAAGACAACGTTTACAGATGCAATGTAAGGCACACGCATGTTCGCTTTTGCTTTGGCCACCAAGGCTACAATGAGCACCATCTGCACTTCCGTGCATATACCTTACAGGCGCACATCAAAACTTAAGTGTGACTTCGTGGAGTGGCACTCCATAGGGCTACTTGTATCGCAGTGCCGAATTCCTGAGTTACCGTTTGTATGATGCTTTAGTTTTTCACTGTGACTTTACAATACGTTTCCATTTCTAGATTGTGAAGACAGAAAAAAAGATAAATAGAACTGCTTGCAGTTTAACGCAATGCAAACATACGACTTGCTATGCTACCCCGCAGTAGATGAGGTATAATTGGTGATAATGTGTAAATAGAAAAATGAAGGAAAATAACACTACGACAGCAACACCACAACTACAATCCTCTATAGTTTTCTTGAAAAAAATGTTTGGTAACGTCATATAGCTACAGCAAGAAAACATGGTCTCCCTTACCCCGTGGTTTCTTCTGATTTATTAGATAGCTAGCCGCAGGGCGTTTTACATCACGGCTTCGAAATCATCGCAGTGGCAGAGTTTGTTTATGTAACTTCATTGCTTCTTGCGGCTATTAACCAATTCCCTCTTCCGACAAGCAATAATCTGGTTCTGCTAGCAACAATGTTTAATCCTGCTTCCGCCGAAATTGGCGCGTAGAGAGGACTTGCAGCTAACAATCGAGCTTCATTCGCTTTATGTACCTTTGTATTGGCCTACACTACGGCGATATGTGTTGATAGGCTAGAGGCCTTCTGACGGCAGCAATAGCTTCGCTGAAATATCTTTGCCACGAAGTTCATGCAAGCGCAAGCAAGCATGAGATGTTAGCGCAATTTTTATGTTTCCTCGCTTTTTTCTACGATACTTTTCTGTCAAGTACTTCAACAAGTCGGCGGTTCTACTTTCAAAGGAAAGTACACATCAACGCTTGACAATGTGTAAAAAAAATTACTCAGACAGCACGGAACAACAGCAATCGAACGTATTCTCTAGAGACCTCAATTCCAAGAACAGGTGGCTCTTGCGGCAACCCTTATACACTCTAAGAAAAAAAAGCATCAAAAGAGGGCCACGACACCGAGAATCTCTTCGGGTACCCATTTGACACCTTTTGGAAGAAGACAGCATTTCTGAAGAAGTCACTGGACTCTCGTTAAGCGCGTTTTCATTGGCTTCCGTGATGAAGGCGCCGCCGTATATGCCTTATATATCGCGCTTTCGTCGTTCGGCGCCGTTGTGGCGCCATGGCTGGCCGATGGAGCCACTCTGGCGCAGCGCCTCCACCTCCCCTCTCAGTCTCCACGGTCTTTTGAAATGCGCTGTGCTGGCTGTGCGAGTTGCGTCGATTGCCTGTCTTGTAGTTTTTGTTCGAGTGAACATGCCCATCATCGGTGGCAGTCACGCAACGCTCCGTGTTCGAAGTGATGCTTGGAGGGCGTAATATTCATGGAGCTGCAGACATGGACAACATGCTCGTGTTAACAGAAAGTTTACTGCTTTCGTACGTACTAATTATACAGCTTTAGCTGGGCATCTACAGCAACTCTCCGGGAGTAGGCTGCTAGCCATTTACAGCACTAGTCTGCCTCTGCGGGGCTGTTGCGGGTGCCCAACTAAAACTATCAGTTAACGAGTTGACACCATTTGCGCAGGTCTGTACAAGCTCCCATAAAATGAGCGCACATTTTGTCTGCACTGCTGAAGGTGCAAGATGTCGTTTTAAGACGCGCTTTAGTCTACTTCATAATGACATTTCCATCAACAGTGAGTGTGCAGCATGCTTCCGTGCGTGGGAACGTGAAAAAGAAAGTCTGTGTACAGAACACTTAGACGCGCTATATATAATGGTTTTCGTAGGCTTAAAGACGGTAGTTTAGGATGTATTATAGTACGATGTTTCCAGCAAGTACGTGGTAGTCCAGCAAGTACGTGCAGTAATTCCGGTATATGACAATGATCTCGACGTAGACGGCGTCCGCGTGCGCTGGGTGTCGTTCGAGCGCTCCTACTCACGTGTGTTTATGTGTTTATCTGAATATTTAGGGATGGATGACGTTTGTAAAACACGCGGTCAGCACCCGCTCACGACGTGCCCCTGACTGCCGGAGGATGCGCTTGGGTGTTGGAATATGCCGGCGCAAAGCCGGGCTTTTTCTGAAAGCGAATTTTGAAGCGATATCTCAGAAAAGAAGTGCTTTCATTCGTGCATAGCCATTGCCTATTGCGAAACGAGGTCCTGCCTTCTTTTACGTGAAAATTTGTTTTCAATGCGAAATTACCTACAACGAAGCACATTTGTCAGATGTGTGTACAGTAACGGTGTGTTGAACACAGGGTGGTTTCAAATACAAATAATAGAGTGTGTGTGTGTTGGTTATTCCCAGAATCCCGGATCGCGTCTCCCGCCTCCTTTCTCCAGTGAACACCCACACTCTGGGAACCTAAGGTGTCGCTATGATCTGGCGCGTCACCACTCGTGATGGAAAAATGAATGGCGGCGTTCGCCCTGTCGACAAGGAAGTCGGTCCTATATACATTTCCTTTGGTCGGACAACACGACGTAGGAAAAGAGGTGAGTGGCACCAACGCAAGGGAGCCTAAACCAATTTCTTTTGTTGTTTACAAGAGGCTCACACCATCTTTTGCTGCATGTTTGTTGCCAAGTGATGCGCTGCAAGAGCTACTATTTGCAAGTTGTGTTTTACACGATAATGGCTAAAAAATTTGGTTCCTTACCATGCCTGTTTGTATTTGTTGATTTGTTGTGAGCCTTCAATATATCGGTGTAAATTACTTATTGTGTAGATTTTGAAAACTCTTAATGCACTTCCGTTTTCTCACCATATTATCACGTTCTGTTTTCGGATACAATACAAGGAGCGACAACATAGCAAGTCGCAAGTCATATGCCTCCAGCCGTCACCACTTTTTGATTTATTCATAATCATATGGAATAAATATGAAAACATGATGCAAATTTCTGCAAATAATTTTGCACCGAATGACACTCTGGCCATCACTATCATACATTTTAGTTGGCTATACTCATACAAGAATGTGAATAAGGAGTACCTCAACGGCTTAATTGAAAACCACAAACCATCTTTTCGCGCTTTCTGGATTACTCTGCTGGAAAAGGTGTGCTGTATTGATGAGTTTCATTAAAGTAATGCCAAAATTTAACTAGTATTTTTTTGGAGTCACTGGGCACAACGGCCAATATTATTGGCAAAAGTAGAGAATGGGTCAATTGAGTAACTTAAAATAGTTGTGGAGCCGCGTGACGCTTCGGTGTCTGTCATTTGACCCCCGTAGGAGTCTAACCGGCACGAGTCGTTTGACTCTCGCATAAGTGGTAATGTGATCCTTCGGATAACAGTCCTTCCACTCTTCCTAGAGGGTCATGGGTACTCTCCTGAAGCTCGCTGACTCTAACCCACTGAGAGAGTCACCGTGAGTCTTCAATGCGAGTCGTATACGTGGCAGATCAGAACTATCCGAAAATAGTCACCTTTACTCTTTTTTTCTTGGAGTGTATGAGCAAGAGATTATCAGGCTTTCTATAAATTATCTCACATCCTGTTAATGATATCATGTTTGTCATTATGTCATTTCCCCCTTTCAACTTTTCGATTTCCGTATTGCCGTATTTAAACCTTGCTTCATAAGACAGTAGATAGCAAAATGATGCTGCAAAGGAAGTTCAGTAAATAAAAGAAGTCACCGTTTCGCCGCAAGGGCGAAGCAAGGAATGCGATAGCAACAAATTGTAATGTAATACGAAGTGAGGGTGGCAGCTAACTCTTTTGGATCCGAGCTCACGTAACTCTAGAAAACGCATGTGTAAGAGAATATGGCCGTTCCAGGAAGAGATCTTCTCTCCGCAATGTCTCTTCACGTTGACAGCGCAGCACGTAAAAGGATATACGAACCACCTGCTGATGGGTGCCGATATAGCGCGCGCCAGCGATCGCACCAGACCCTCAGAATAAACGCTCATCGTTGCTGCTCGAGTGACAAGCCCTCCCCACCTCGCGTGTTTTCATGCTCGTTCAAGACGATTTCTTCACTGCTTTGACGGTAGGCCCCCCGAGCGGGCTGACGTTATAGCATGCGCCCTCCGAGCGACGGAGATAGGCGGGATCGTTTGATCTCTGCTTCAGCCACGTTTGTCGGCCCCGCTCGCGCGCTTTTACGCGTGGTTGAATATACGATGCGCGGGAGGATGTTATCAACTCTGACTTTACACGGGACATAACGGCGACGGCAAAAACCCGTTGAGAGTCTCCCTATAATTTCTATCGCAATAAAATAACTGGCCGGTGAAGGAGGAGGGGGGAAAATATTGGGCTTCTACTTTGCGAGACTCAGTCCATCCATCTTTCCTATAATTCTATCGTCAAAAGGCGGCATCATTCTAGAAAAGCAAAAGAGACCTAGAATGACCACGGCCTCTAGTTGAATTATTAGGCCGCCAAAAAAAGCGATGTTTGAAGTCGAAGAGTAAACGTTTAAAGTGGCATTATTTCTCGTGTCTCATTTGATACGGCTTACCCTCCCTCCCTATCCCATTCCTCTCTTTCTTACTTTTCTGTCTCCCCTTACCCCTTCCCCAGTGCAGGATAGCAAACGAAACTCAAGGGATGGTTTGGTACAGGAGTGTCCGTCGCTGTGGCTCTTATATAATACCACCAGCCAATAATTGCATGTTATGATACCTTTACGTATTAATTACGTAAATGATATATTTATATGAAATATGTTTTCTGGTTAACCTCCCTGCCTTTCCGCAATACATTTCTCTCTCTCCTTCTCTTACCCTAGACTCAGGACAAAATGCCAAAGCTTTTTCCAGGGCCCTCAGAAACGCGTGGTGTTGTTTTATATATAATGGGAGCTTTCCTTTATTCGACAAGATTGTGCATCTTAGGAAGTGGATCTTTCTTGGTACACCCTTGTGATAAGTGTTATAGGTTGTATGCACTTTATTATGTGGGGCTCGCGTTGATGTTGGCTAAGGTCAGGAGCGCTGACTATTGCTCTTGTATCTCTTAAGTCACCGTGCGAAAACTACATACAGAGAAAGGAATGTTCATAATAGCCTTACAGCGCTCCACCAGTTCACGAACTTTCCACTGAAGGCTAATGGAAAATGATGAAATTAACCCACTACTGGTAACCCTTACCTAACATATTTTAGATGAGACTAGAAAATGAAAGCAGCTGTATTTTTTACAAAGCCTTGCCCCTTAATTAGATCAGCATGATTGTCCTTTCGAAAACATTTGATCAACCTGTTTCCTCTGCTCCCATATCTGATTGCATTGTAAATAAACATGCCAGCCTATAAAATTGCCTGTCAGACTCAGTACGTTTCTTTAAAAATATATCATTTACGTAATTAATACGTAAAGGTATCATAACATGCAATTATTGGCTGGTGGTATTATATAAGAGCCACAGCGACGGACACTCCTGTACCAAACCATCCCTTGAGTTTTCAGCGTCAAAACACTGGTAAGTACACGTATGCATACCCGTGACTCTACGAGCGAGCAATGGGCCACTTCAATAAGTATGTGGTGTCACGTTCCTGAGATTTCTCGTTAGTAGGAGCACATTGTCATTGCCTGGTAAACTAAGTTAACACTATGTGTCTACTGGCAGAATTTTTTCTCAGCTTCGGAATGAAAGAAAAGCAAGTTTTAAATACAGGTCATGTTGGCCAGTAAACAAGAAACACGCTTATGTGATATGCCAACCTGGTGTGGTTGTTCTTTGCGTTGACAAGATGGTAGGATTTTCATTTGGCAAATATTGCCACGTTATAGTTGTACCACTTCAACCTCAGACATACTGTCCTATTTAATTGCATAGTGGGGATTTCTCTGATTTTAACAGAGTTGTGTTGCCGTAGAGCTCATAATGAACAACACGAATATTTTCTTCTGATATCACAAACTGAGAAGCCAGGTGTCTAAGGCACATTGCACTTACCGTCTCGCAGCTATGCCTACCTCGAATATGTATCATGAATTTTAAGAATTACTCAAGCGATAGTCTTCTGTGGCCAAGAGACAGCTACCCAACAATAATGGCTATATTTCAGGTGAGCGTAAGACATCGTAGTGATCACATTAACTAAAGCAGTGTTTTTTATTCGTCGAGAAACTTCTCCAAAGGTTTGGTATTCCATCCTAGCTACGCCCTTATCTAGATTTCAAAAGTACACTATGCCGATTTCAACAAGGTCGTTCGAAAGCTTTGTAGCACCTATATTGCAGGCAGGGAAAAACCACTGAACCCGTGCAGGCATTACAGTTTCATGCCGACTTGAAACCACACTTATTATAACTGGTGTTTTCATAGTTCAAGATTTATAGGCTGGCAGCTGTGAGTTATAAAATGTATTCCTGCACCCTCTCACGAGGTAAGCGTCTGAAATTCCATATTTACAGGAACTTGAGCACGAGAATGCCCACTATATTCAATGGCCTTCAGCTTTGTCATGCACAAAAAAATGAAATATTGCACTCCATCATATACAATTCGAGGCTTGTTCTCGCCTTCACATGTCAGCTGATGGCGACCCTTTCACACCGATGTTCCTACTGTAAACACGCTCACATGTCTCTCACGTACATTTCATTAGTAGCTGTATTGAAACCGACTTCAGAATGGCTAGTACCTGAAATTGTATTTCTCTAATTTCAAAAAACTGAAGCTTAACTGTCTAGTCCGAAGACATGCTGTGAATGATATAATACTCCTGCGCCATACGAATAATATGCCTCCAATATTATATACAGTAAAACGATAAAAAAATAAATTTAGTGCAGTAGTAAAGGATCGGCATAGATATTGTGGTGAAATGAAAGTTTGAAATTCTGTGGAAAATTTAAATGTCAACCCAGTGTTGTATTGTTTGTGAATTTATATTTTTTTGCAGTACCAGTCAACATGAACGGATTCGTTGGAGTAAACGCCCTTGTGTGGGTTGCTGTTGCACTTGGTATGCTTTCCTTCATAGATACATTTTTTACAGAATTACGTTTACATGCGATTTTGTTAGAAGCTGGAGCATCTTTTGTAACACACTCACATCTCTGTGTTTTAACAGAGGTAAAAGGGGAACTATGAGAGCAAGTGACAAATTTTAATGAAGATAATAAATAATAAATTAATTAAACAATATTGAAATAAGAACATTGCCTGCCTAGTGAAGAAGCCATCTCCGGTACGAAGCACGTGATGGGTGGCATTTTCGGTTCTTTTTAGAAGTGTGTCTTCTTGTCATGTTTATTAAATTTTCGTTTGTGTGTATGTGTTCAAACAAATTATCAACTAGAGGCCGAACAGCTAGTAAAAATAGTTATACAGGATGCGTTTTTTTTTTTAGAGTATACAGATTTACCTCAAAAATATTGTAACAGTGAGGCGCCCCTGTCTTCTTCGCAGACAAACTTTACGCCGTAACGGAAAAACGTTGCCGCACGTAAAGTTACATTCAAATAAGCAATTAATAGAAGCTCGTTGATTAACTTTTTAATCATGAAGTTAACGCAGTTTGGATCAAAAATATCCTGCCAGCTCCATTTCACAAATGCCAGGCCTGCGCTGAAACCGCAGCACAGTCACAGCGAAAGCTGCAAGAGCGGCGTTTCTACAGCCCGTTAAGCTCTCTTGGGGCTACAATACAAGTACACTAGAAAGGTACCCACTACGCCATAAATCACAATTTTTGTGAAGTTAGGAAGCACTTACTAAGCTATTATTCGTCATTCTGCGGAGAAGCGAGGCATCAGCTACGCGTCTGTAAGGCATTATGTGCACTTTGTTGACGCGATGACTGATGACGATGAAGAATTATGGCTCAGCACTTTGTAATGGGTTGGAATCTTTAAACGGCCCACCAGTTGTGTTATTTGCATTGGGTGACGCCCGATCGCTATTTCCCTCTCCCGTCATGCTATATAACATACGTTGACGTGGGAGAGAGACGGGGGGGGCGTAGAACTTTACTGAGACCCCGAGGAAATGGATCATGCGCTTATGGGCTTCCTTAGCAACCAATACAAGTGCACTTGCGAGGAACCCACTGCGCTATAAGTCATTGTAATTTTACTGAGACCCCGAGGAAGTGGATCATGCGCTTATGGGCTTCCTTGGCAACCAATTCAAGTGCACTTGCGAGGAACCCACTACGCTATAAATCATTGTAATTTTACTGAGACCCCGAGGAAGTGGATCATGCGCTTATGGGCTTCCTTGGCATCCAATTCAAGTGCACTTGCGAGGAACCCACTACGCTATAAATCATTGTAGTTTTTGAGAAGTAGGGCAGCAGGCACTGTGCCATTTTTCGTCATTCTACGGAGAGCGTTGGTGCCTGCTAAACCCATGTGAGGCATTTTGCGCACTTTGTTGATGCTGTGCCTGATGACGATGAAGAATTATGGCCGAGTCCTTTGTAATGGGTTGGAAGCATTCAACAACCTACTCGTTGCGCAATTCGCACTGTGTGACGCCTGGTTACAGAATTCGCATTGTGCGACGCTTGGTGCTTATTTTACTCTTCTACCACGCTATATTACATATGCTAATGTGGTTCCTTCCCGACATGAAGCCCGTATAGGACCTTTTTGCAAAGCAGTATTAAGCATCGGCATGGCTCAGAGGTTGAATACTGGGCTCCCACGCAGAGGGCCCAGGTTCGAACCTCGTTCCATCCTGGCATTTTTTTCTTATTTCGAGCAATACTGGTTACGGACACCGGCGGCGGCGGCGGCGGCGGACAACTACGGCGCCAAAAACGGCCGGTGAAATGATCTCATAACAGCTTTCGCTGTAAAACGTTGCCGCACGTAAAGTTACATTAACTTTTTAATCATGAAGTTAACGCAGTTTGAATCAAAAATATCCCGCCAGCTCTATTTCACGAACACTGTCGAAACAGCAAAGCTGAAGTCCCTCCTTCATCAGGCTGTATGGCACTTCTATGTTTTTCCACTCTTCGCTTCGTTGGCCCTTAGTTTCAGAGCCTCTTGCGCGAACATCGCGGTTCGTTCGGCAATGGCACGCCTGTCCTCGCGTCAGCTCTCGCAACCGCTCACGTCGGGTGGCGCCTTCACTGTGAGAACAAGCAATGTTCGCCATTCTGAAAGCGAAAATTCCTGGACACTGACACTGACACGCTCTTTCACACTGCACTGAACCTCACCCTCACCCCACTGCGAGGTCACGTGATCACCTCTACGCCGAGCCTGGATATAAAATCCTCCATAAGAACAGTTTCGCTGTTAAAAGTTGTAGGACGTGACGATTTAAGGCATGCTCAGTTTGTAGAGATCCCGGAAAGCGCAACAAATTTGAAATATTATTGCTCGAAATTCAAGGCCCCGATTCAAGCGATATCGAAATTGAACACGCCGGGTGCGGAGGATATTATTATTTATGAGTACCTTACAGCGCCCTCGTGGGGCATTGTGTAAGGGGGGCAATACAGCATGTACAAAAAAGATATAAATATACATAGGTGAAATACAGATTATTACAGATGTAACTGAACGCACGAACATAGAAATGCAAAATATACTAAAACAGCGAAATGTAGTGTCTAAAGGCGTTACACAAAAGATAACATAAAGTAACTGTTTAGATAAGCTATGGTTGTTATGTAATCGGCGTGAAGTTCGATGAGCTAGATTAAGGTGAACAGATGGCATCATGCTAGTGTGGATGAGTTTGTGGAACAGTGATAAAAGGGAAATGTCACGGCGAATTTTTAGTGGCTCGAGTGCAAGGCCATATGCAAGGCCATATGCGGCAGCTGTATTACGTTAGACCGGAAGCTCACGTGACAAAGTAAAAAAAAGGCGCGTAGCAGCGGCATCTGCTCGGCAAAATAGCAAGTCGTCTCAAATACCCAGTTGGACCGCTTATTTTTTGCATTTGGTGTGTAGTGCTTAGCAGTTTCTTTGTCGCTATACCCAAGAAAACCGCAATTTCCACTTTTTGTTTCACTGTACAGCCTGAAACTAGGCGGCAGACACTGGGACGCTACTTCTCGCAGACAAGCGAACCAGTTCTTTGTAATTTAAAGTTTAACGTAGAAACGGATAAGCGCTACACACCATTCGCAAAGAATAAGCGATCAAATGTGTATTAAAGACGGCTCGCCGTTTTTTCTGACCGAATTCCGCTGCGACGCGTCCTTGTTTAAAGTGTGTCACGTGAGCTTTCGCTCTGACATAACACAGCTGGCGCATTTCCTGCGCGCCCGGCGCACTCAGTATCACGTCGCCTAGATCGGGGTCTTCAATTTACAATAAAAATGTCTCAAATTTCTTGTGCTTTTGGGGATTTTTAGAAATAGGCATGTCATATATTGTGATGTCCTACAACTTTTCCATTTAAACAACTACCCTCAAGTTAATGATTCAAGGTTAATTAACAATGTTTTTTAATTAATCCTGTCAGTGGAACTTTAGGTGCGGCAATGTTCTTTTGCCTCGGTGTAGAGTTCGTATGCGAAGACGACATGAATCTGACTGTCAAAGCATTTCTATAAACAAATCTGTATTGTATAAAAAATCACCCTCTATATAGGCTATCCTTGAAAGTTCACCAATCTTTTGATAGGTTATTCCTTCTCTATGAAAGTTCCACTCTGCGTGTGAATTTTTAATCGTGCTTACTGAAACGCTACGCCGGTGCAGCACGTAATGTCTAAATAGATCGCGATCCGCCTCTAAAAGGTCGCGTCGCGCTTGCGCTCTATTCTTAATACAAAGGCTGCATCATCACAAAGGAGCATGACAGTACACACGCATAACATTTGTTAACATTTCATTAGCTGCAGTTATTATAATGGCGACGCAACTAACACATAATTAAATCGCAAGATGAAAAAAATAATGTCTTCATTATTTCGCGATATTAAACTAGCATTATCAAAAAGTACATCACATGCGGAAGTCTTTGCTAGCGCGTTCTTTCTTTCTCATACAAGTAAGAGTGCTCGTGCTAAATTATAAATCTTGACAACTAACGTGAAACATCGTCTTTCTAATAAATATGACCTACTGCTGTGGATATCCGAAAGCGGGGGCAGAGTAGTATACCATAATAAAAGATCAAGGACCATACCGCTGTACGCAAGATGCCTTTTTGAACTTCTTGCCCGTATGACTGTTATCGCATACTGATGACTTATTACTGATGACCTCTTGTTTGCAGCTGTGCTGGTCAATGAAGCTTCCGCTCTTGGTGGTGGAGTCGGAGGTGGTAGAGGATTAGACCGCAAGAAGTGAATCACTGACCATCAAGTCAAGAACCATGGCTCCACTGAGAAATCGTGCCATCAACGTTGATCGCCTTTAATAAAGTGATGGAACTTAACTCATGTCGTTTTGGCTCTCTTTTATATGCGAATTGAACTCCAAGCATAACATTAGTGATAGACCAAATACGACGAGCCACTAGGTGATTTCATGAGGGTCGTATTGTTGCTCATCAAGATTTTGTTGCTGGGCTAGTTGGGGTATACTTCAAGACATCTTTATCCTAGCGCTAAAAGGAAAACAGATAAAAGACCATAGAACAGCGCTTTCTCCGTGGTCTTTTATGCGTTTGTCCTTCTAGCGCTAAAATGAAGATGTCATCACGTATTACTGCAACACGCCCATTCGTATGATGGGATGTTATGTTGGATGGCCCAAACTTGGCGAAACTCGGAATCTTTGCGAGCTCTAGCAACACCCCCTTTTGAACGAGCTAACAGTACGAAAAGGTCAAATCTATCCATCACTGCGCGCTGTGTCCCATTGGTTACGATGCAACGCGTGGTCACCTCAGAGAAGTCGATAATGTTGGGTGATGTCGTCTAACCAGAGGCATCTGCAGAAGTGCAGAAGTGCACCCATGCAATGAAAGTGTCAGAAACTTTTAAAACGAAGCTAACTAGGACCTTACTCACTAAGCCCATGCAAATTATGCTCGTGTTAATTAAGGCCACGCCACTTAGGCCTGATCTAATTAAGACCTTGTTAAATAAACTTGAGTAATTACTGACGTGTTATTCAGAACGTTACCAATTAAGACATAACTATTCAATGTTCAACTAAGACCCAGCTAATTATTATCATCAAAATTGAGACCGAACCGACGTGGCCTTCACTCCCAAGCAGACTGAGTAGACGAGCCACGTAAAAAGCTGGAATAAGCTAGATGATCACAAGCTCCTCCGACGGCTCCAGACTTGCACAAGTAGTGCAAGCTAAATTTGGTTAGCTTGCACTACTTGTGCAAGTCTGGAGCTGTCGGAGGAGATATTTGATGCACAAAGAAGCTGCTGCTTAGCTTCCACCGCATGAAACGCTTGAGAGGCACACTGGGACTATGACAGTCACGAGTTGAACTGGGGCCTTTCCAGAATGAACGAGTTCGTACCCGATTTCGCGCGTCAATCAGTTTGATAGACAGACGAACGAGGCGAAGATCGGGTCCAACCACCGCGTTTACTCTTGCCTAGGAGCAGTGCTCACGCCGCAACACCAGCGAGCGGCAAGATTCCTCTGTGAGCTTGATCGCACAAACTATGCACACACGCACGAAGAACTGAAGATCATATCATCACGCGGCTACGATGTCTCGCATTCAATTTCACCGCACTCATGACGAACCAATCATAGCCATGAGGCAAGCACTCCTGGTGGCATTTGCTGTGAGAAAGTTTACTATTTATTTGTTTGTAGAGAGATTGTTTCTACCAATTCGTTAGCGCAAAATACTATTCAGACGTCTGATGTAAGTGGCAGTAACCTGTCCATTTATTTATGTGTAATAATCGAGAGAAGCGAAACGAGCTGCACGAGAGAGCAGCGTCTGCGCACTTGTTGCCTTCGAGAGTGCAAAATTCCATGCCCACGGAGGAACAAAACTTGCCCGACAGAGTACAAACGCCCGCAAACACGCCTGTAGGTGGCGCGATGTTCAGTTGACGAAAAGATAGCGTGACAATCACGCTGACGTCGCTGCAATGTTGAAACGTTGAGTGTGTAACGGCGTTGACGCGTTCGCACGCGGTGTGCCTTTGCAAACCGCCGCAAATGTCGCGCATGCATTCTTAACACCATGGTCTTCTTCTAGCCGTTCTTATCAACGCTGCTATCGCGCGCTGCGCACTGTGTTCCTATCGTGACCGCCGTAGTGCGAGCTCGGAGCAAACTCATGTTCCCAAGATGATCGAGCAATCCTACATTGCACCCCTGTTGCGTACAGCATATGCTCCGGGGGGAGGCAATCCCTGTGCCTCTCTACTGCAAGACAACACCAGTATGCATCCAATGCGGCACGGTGGGGCACCGGACGGACGTATTTCCCAATCCGAATGTCGTTCGCTGCTCAATTCGTCGAACGCTGAATCCAGAAGCCGCGCCCAAGTGCCACGCCAAAGGCGCTGTGTGTAACGGTGCGCACATCACGGGTCCATTGAATGAAAATACAAGTACTGACGTGCCATCGATGATCAACGAGAACAAAGTCTGGTTAGAAACGCCAACATCTCCAACAGTCCATAGGGACACAACAAACCGCGTCAACGTTCAGTGTCTCCATCGCCTGGAAAGGGCGGCAAAGCGGAAGTAACAGACACACCCGCTACGCACCTTCAAACAGCAGCGGACAACCAACGGCACAAGGCCAAAATAAGTAGTCGTCCATCTGTCCGGAATCACCCACATAACATAAGACAAGACAAGGACACTAACAAGGCGATCTGTGCTGACAAAGTACCCTCCAGGCCTTCTGCGTTGGCTGAACAAGGGCCTAATTTATAAAATATACGGTTACGACAAGAACTAAATGAGCACCTGAAGTGTCACTGCGTGAAAATAATGTATAGTCATAAGGCCTTACTCACAAATGCATTTTATGAAGCAGAGATGGAGGAAGACGTCCAATACACTACAACAGATCTAAGAACGCATGCAATGGCGCAATCTATATTGTTGCAGAAAGCGAAACGGGAAGTGACAGCCGCGTCATTGATGAGGCTAAAATCGACGCTATTGGCCGAGAGATCGAGCAGAGTCGGCACCTAGCGGCGAGCGGACCAAACCTCGAGGTGTGGATGGCTCCTTGCGTCGTCTGCTAGCCACACCGTGTTCGCATGTGTACGTGCGTCATGCTCGTCCTCAGAGGACAGATTGTTCCGTTGTGCTGGCACAGTATCGAATGCTTGTGCGTATGAATACACGATTTACACAATCATTTCGCCTTCGAGACTGTATGTACTCTAATAAGTGAGTGCATGCACGTAACGGTATGGTGCTAGGTCTAACCATCGTACCAGCCATTCGCCAAAATCATTTCAATGTGGGTGCCACTTTGTCGTTCAAGCACATCACATAGCGCATTTGGCGCCGTCCTAAACGAAAGAAGTACTAAATATTGAGGTGTGAATGTAGAATTTTAGCGACGCATTCTCGTAATGTGTCGGCTATTTCGAAATCCTTGTGATACCGCCAAGTATGAGCTAGCGTCTGCAAAGGCCGGTTAGCGGTAATAAATACCCCAAGCCACGCATTTCTTCAGCGGTACACGTATTCATGGAAACAACAAACTTTAGTGCACAAAGCTCCACTTCATCTAATTCCGCAGAAGTAAAGGCTCTTGGTTTTTTTTTTGTAGCTGCTACATCAAGAAGTAAATTCTGAGTCGCGCAACGCGCTCAGTCACACAACATGATTTATGTCCTGGTATAGGCAGTACACAAGTTAAACACGTAGAAATAAAGCAAGACAAAAGCATCGGGCACAGTGCACAGTGACTGTATGTGAGCATTGATTGTCAGATTGGGAACGTCAGTCCGGCTTCGTGCATTAATGTGGCAATGGAGGGCGTATATAACACCATTAGGCTACAGTCAGCGTGTTTTATTCGCCAACAAAGAACTGAAACCGCCTACAGGGAAGCGCCGCTGCGTACATTTGTATACACGCCTGTAACGACCTATCCACACAAACGCGGCGACGGCGCTGCCGCCTATAGCCCGATCTCACGGGGAATAGTAATGCGGTGCATACAGCGCGGGCAGGCAGATAAGGAACGAGAACTCCAGAAGGTCATCAAACGATGCGTTCAATCAGACATCGACGAGAGCATTAGAGATACAATATAACGCACCCTTCACGCAATCCAAGAGCGCGAGCCTTGAGCTCACGCTACAGGGCCTCGAAGTAAAGTTGGATTGTAAATTGCAGGAACGTGAGGGAAGCACACAGGCAAACGTTCCCAACATACCGGGGCGATAAACTAGCAAACGCAGAGATAGATGTGATTCGTGGGGTACTGGAAGGAACCCCAACACTACAACCTACATGAACAAGATGGCTAACGCGTCCATTCAAAAATTATACAGCGGAATTTTAGGGGCTTCCGTAAGAAAAGAGAAACGCTGAAACAATACAGACAATCTCCTGCAGAAATGCCTGCTAATATTGTGCTGCAGGAAGTGAATATTGAAGTCAAACTCAGACACTGCAACGCACACCAAACCAATGCATCTAAGCTAGAAGTACTTGTGGCTGGGCTAGTTGGTTCATCATGATGAGGGAAATTCTAGATGCCTAAAACACCGCAATAAGAACGAAGAAGCACAGATAAAGAGCACAGGGACGCTCATTCATTGTGCTTCTTCGTTCTTTTTGTGGTGTTTTAAGCGTCTAGAATTTTCCCCAATGCAGCTACTTGCCTGCTCGTACACAAAGACTGCATCGCATCCACCATAGGCCTCAAGCTCATACAAAATGTAGAGTACGGTTTTATTCAGCTCCTTCCTCACACGTGATCGAAAGCCAGCTTTTACATCCTTAACGTCTATAGCAGACCACATGATAACACGGCGACATTCGACGAAATATTTCAAAAGGCTGGTTGTAATAGTGGGAGACTTTCATACGCATGCAATTCAGTGGGTATGCACCAAAGAAGACCAAGGCCAGAAAATTGACGGACACCATATCTAATTGCAGTCTCACGTTACTCACAGACCCGTAACAACCCAGGAGGATAGCTAACACTGTATCCCGAGATACGTGCCCTGACCTTTCGCTAGCGAAGCACGTATATGACTGCGAGTGAAATAAAACTCAAGAAACACTTGGGAGCCACCACTGTATCCTGGAAATGACGCTACAGCATGGATAATACTGTAAAAGCAAAACACAAGATAGGATCACCGATTGTACCGCCTTCAGGAAGGAAGAACATAGCCCACTAACAGAGCCCATAGAACAATACGAAGAATGGGCCAACACGCTCTTTCTAACCAAATTTTGCACCTGGCTACCACCAAAACCGGCAGAAAGGTCCTGGATCTCCACATTTACATTCCCCCTACAGCGTCGCACAGGAGAGACATACCCCGTGAATGGCAGGGCAGTTTCCCGACAAGGTCCTTACACCGCAACATGCAACCAGATTACCACCGCGGAAGAGCAGGTCGAGCTAAAGCCCTGAATGAACGTTACTCTAATGCAGAGGGAGACAGCTTCGTAGACGCTTGAGGCCCCGTGGGAGGAATTTCTACAACAGCAATAATCCACCAGTCAGATAGCTGATGGCCTATCACTAAAATGCTCTGATGCATCCATTGAAGAGGAAATCGCAATAGCCCTAGCAGCAACACACTCCACTGCGGAATATATACTCACAGACTCTAAGGAAGCGTTCAGGAACTACATGAGCCGATTTATTTCACCTCCAGCTAACGCCATTATATGGCAGGTACGAACATGAGCCATAAGAAAGCAGCCCATCTGTGGCTGGGTCATCAGGGGCTAGCCGGAAACGAGTTAGCACACAACTCGGCCCGAGCATTCTTTCCCCGGGCTCTGTCTACCGAACCCTCAGACCGCGGCATTCAACCACCAACACCGACTACAACATACGCAGATATACTGCAGCTAGTTCGCCTGCAAAGAAAACTTTCCCTCATCCCGCTAAGCCACTTCCCAAAGCCATCTGACAAGGCAGGCGGGAGTGTGTCTTCAAATGATGATAAATTGCCACTGCTGTGCTTACTTTGCTAGTTTGTCAATTAATGCGTCATCTGGTATGCATGTTAGCACAAATATCTCGCAGAAGCACTTGAAGAGCTTCGTCTTTTGCACAGGGCCCTTCTGTGTTAGTTTGGTTAAGGCTGTTCTGTGATTTTCCACTGGTGTAAACGCATCTTGAGATTACATCATATAAAGCGAACGCGTCCAATTCCACTCGTAAGTACCTGAGATCACAAAGCTCCATTAGATACGCGTGAACTCTCCCACACTGAATGAGTTAGTAAACGCTACACCGATCCGCAACCGGCAAAGCATTGTAGCGTCACGTCGAGAAATCTTGGATGGCAGTTGTAACTGGAGGAACGATTCAAGGTAAGGTTCTGTGGGCGACGATTGGAGTTCAGCGGAGAATTCCAGTCCGCAAGCGTGGCATTATGCGCGATGGGCATGGCAGCTGCAAATGTGTAGACACTATTGAACATCTCATCTGCCACTTTCCTCAATTTGATGAAGATTGCCGCAATCTCCAGTGTGTCTGGAGTAGACTCGATGATCGGCCCTTCAATGAAGGATAGGTCTTGGCAGCCTGGTCACGCAGCACATCAGCCAAAAAAAGCCACATGCACCTTCCTGCGGTACTTGAAAGATATTTCATTGAGCGACCGTCTGTGAAACTCGGCAGTGTGTGTATGATGTGAAATGTGTTTTTCCTTCTCTCTGTCTCTCTCTTTTACTCCCTTGTTTCCCATCCCCGTTTTTAGGGCAGCAAACTGGACTTCATTCTAAAGAGACAGGGCGTGCGAACACGGACACAAGAAAGAAGTCAGGACACCACAAACGCGTTTGTGGTGTCCTGACTTCTTTCTTGTGTCCGTGTTTGCACGCCCTGTCTTTTTAGAATGAATACTTACCAACTAGCTCAGCTCTCTGTTATTCTAAACTGGACTTATAGTCTAGTTGACCTCCCTGCCTTTTCTGCATTCGTTCTCTCTCTCTCTCACCCGCACTAATGCAGTTGAAATGTATCAAGCGCGTACAAAAAAAACGAAAACGCCGGGCCTGCGCGGGACACGCAGCACAGCCACAGCGAAAGCTGGAACAGCGGTCTTTTTGAGTCCGTTTTAAACTCTTTTGGCGCAACTACGACGAGTACAGTAGCAAGGGCACCACTACGCTATAAATTATTTGAATTTTTGTTAAGTAGCCAAGCATTCAGTATGCCATTACTCGTCATTCTGCGTTGAAGCGAGGTACCCGCTACAAAACTGTAAGTAATTATGTCTACTTTGAGGATGCTGTTGCTGTTTATGAAGCCTAATAGCTGAGCTCTTTCTAATGGGTTAGAAGCTTTAAACGATGCACTCTTTACGCAATTCGCAATGTCGTGCCTGGTTGTTATTTTAGTCGTCTACCATGCTAACTACATATGTCAACATGATTCCGTTTCCGACATGATGCCTGTAGGTTCTTTTTACGATGCATTTTCAAGCACCGGCGTGGCGCTGTGCTAAAAATATAGCTGATCCCCATTTCACAGTAATCGGTATAACACAAAAGTGAAACGTGTCTTCAAAGGGGTAGCTGAGCGTTCATTGTGCAGTGTTTCGCCCCAAGGGCGAAGGAAGGAATGCTATAGCAACAAATTGTAATGTCACTCGAAGCACGGCAATCAGCTCGAAACTTGCTGCGAGCTCTAAAGCAGAAAGGACGCACAAAAAGAACATACACAGTACGAGCGCGAACTAACAACTGTCACAATTGCTACTTCTTTGTGTCTGAGCAGGGCGCTCCTTGCGGAAACGCGGCCGCTGCCGCGAGCGAAATGATCTTCGTGCTCTCTGTAACATCAGTGGAAACTTGCGGTGAAAGCACAAGACGTACAAACCCCTCCATCACGAGATAAACGCGCGCACGAGAAACAACCCTTGTAGAGGCGCGCTCGCATCGCAAAGCGCGGGGCGACGAATTTTAAAGCGCGCCCTCCCCTCGCCCGTCGCGCCGCCTCGCTAGCGATAACAAGAACATCCTGAAGCCACCGAGCTCCAAGTACTGTCAGCGGTAAATGGTGTTTATGTTACCACACCCGCTTCGTCTTTTATTTTGATGTATTCGGGTTTGACCAGCAAGGGCGGTTATCAACGCTCGACGCTGACCGCACCGCAGTGTTCGAGAAGCTTCGCGAGTGTAGTAGAGCGTTTTGTTAAGGTTGCACGCAGGACGCGAATAGTCTGGATTATTCCAGTGCTTGCGCGACAACCATTGATAAGACTGGAAAGTTCGATGCGTGATGTATAAAAGACGGCGCATCCCAGCCATGAGCAGTTGATCGACGGTCGACGCTTTGTTCGCCGCTATCAGTGTATTGCTGTAGTTTGACTCAGTTTCCCGGCCACAAATTCGGCCAAATAAACAGTTTCATCTCGGACGTGCTGACAGCTGTCTTCATCGACGTCACGTCCACGCGACAATATATAGCTCCCCGTTGCTAAGCTGAACAACGTACGTTCTGTGGCCGAGTGGTTGCGCGCCTCTCGCAGTGAAGCGCCGGGTCGAATGTTCGACTCCCGGCAACGGAACTTTTCTCTTCTACTTTACTTTCTTTGCCATCTGTTAGTGTATATTTTACAACGTCACATCCGTGTCGGAAATGCGTCAGTAGAGCCGTGGTGGGCCCCGGCATAAAACACTTTCGTGTTAATATGCGACTGCTACGCTGTGGCCCGGGTTCAAATCCCATCCGACACTACATATTTCTTTCTCATTTCGCGCTACAGCGGTTACGAACAGCGGTGGTAGCTGTGGCGGACAGCTATCCCACCGCGATCAGCTACTGTTGTGATCACATAACACCTTTCGCTGTAAAAGTGTCATTCCTGCCACACTTTCTCTATTGGGTCGCGGTAAGTATGCGTTCTGAATTAATGACCAAATGCGACAAGCAGCGTCATTCGCTGCCACACAGAATCAGGCCAGTGAAAATTACAATGCATTTTGGCACTATCATGAGACGTACGAGTCCAAAAACGAAAAGGAGGCCGCCCACGCACAAGGCGGACAAATGATATTCTTGATGCCAGAGAAAACTTTTCATTGCTTCTCGAAGCGTGCAGGTTCTTTCCATATTTGTCTGATTGACTCTCCATCATATGTTGACTGCACATGTATACAACTCTTATACAAATGGATACACATTGGTATACACATGCATACAAATGTATGCAAACAGTTATACAATTGGTCCCGTGAAATTAACTCCTTCTAAGAGACAAGAATATGAACAACATACGTATGTACGTGTTGCAGGAATGCATGGCGACATCTTCATTTTAGCGCTTAAAGCACAAACGCATGAAAGTCCACAGGACAGGTGATGTACTGTGGTCCTTCCTGTGTTCTTTTATAGGAATGACGATGTTGTCAAGTATACAACTAGACCAGCAACAAGTTCTACTTAAGCAGGAGTACGGCCCTTTGGCAGCAAGTTGGTAACACGGTAAATATTTATAGCGTCATCAAATGACACAGTGGCTTCTCGTACTCGGCAGTGTGTAATGTTATGCTTGGTTGTCAAGTTGCAGTATGAAGAGAGCCAAAAATAGAAGACTTTACTTCCATCACTTTATTAAAGGTGACAAAAGTAGACGGAGCCATTTATCGATAGAGCCATGGTTCTTGACCCGATTGGGCGGTGATTCACTTCTTGCGGACGATTCCTCCGCTGCCTCCGACACCGCCACCAAGAGCGGCAGCTTCACTGATGAGCACAGCTGCAATAATTGGTAAAAATGTGTTTAGGTTTATCACTTGGTAACTCATAAGCATGCGATAACATTCGTACTGGCAAGAAGTCAAAAATGGCATCTTGTGTGCTGTGGTATGGTACATGGTCTTTCTTTATCGTGCATTACTCTGCCCACGTTTTCGGATTTCCTTAGAGGTAGGTCATGTTTATTAGAAACACGATATTTAACCTTAGCTAACGAGATCTATATTTAGTGACCAACACTCTTCAATATGTAAGAAAAAATGAAGGCGCTAACATACACTTCCCTATATGATGTATTTTTGATAATGCTAGCTAAATATTGCGAAATAATAAAGACAAATTATTTCCTCATCTTGTGATTTATTTATGTGGTGGTTACCTCGCCATTCTAATAATTGCTCATCATTCCAACTATATAAAATGTGTTGCCTAGGAACCGTCACGCTTCTTTTTGATGATTCAAATTTTGTATTAAAAACAGAAAGGAAGCACGAAGCTACCTTTTAACGGTGGATGATCAAATATTTACATGACATCAGGGGCTGCACAGGTGTAGTGTTTCAGTAAGCGTGATTTAAAAAATTCACATGCAGACTGTGACAACAAAGGGGCTGATAAATAAGGAATAACCTATCAAGATATTTGTGAGCTTACGAGGATAGGCTACATAGAGAGTGTTTTTTAGAAAAAACATTTTTTTAATAAAAAATGCCATGACAGTCAGGCTCATGTCGCTTTGGCAAATGAATTCTAAGCCGAGGCGGAAAAATATTGCTGCATTTAAAGTTCCCTTGACATGCGAAATTTAAATGGGCATGTGAAACACCTTGTATGACTATTTTAGCAAGCTGTTCGGCATGCACTTGATTTTTTTGGAGCACACGCACGAAAGCAAATTTCATTACCATGACGAGAAGCTAGACTTCTCCTAAAAGCAACCAGGAATGCCACCTATTAGGTGCTTCAGGCCGGAGATTCCTCCTTTACTGAGCAGGCTATATTATTATTTCAATATCATTTCATTTATTTAATATTTGTTATCTTGAATGCATTTGCCACTCGCTCTCACATTTCCCGTTTTACCTCCTTCAAAAACACAGAGATTTGAGTGTGTTACAGAAGACATCCAGCTTCTAAAAAAATACCATGTAAACGTAATTCACTAAAAAGAATATATCTATTAAATATGTGCGGTGGGAAAGTATACCTAGTGCAACAGCAACCCACACGAGGGCGTTCACTCCAACGAATCCGTTCATGTTGACAGGTACTGCAAAAAATGTACATCGACAAATATTATCCGACTGCTGGACATTCAAATTTCCCACAGTTTTTCCAACTTTCAACTTTTCCCCACACTAGCTATATGACGCTCTTTTATTGCTGCATAAAATTTACTTTTTAATCCTTTTATTCCATATAATTTCGGATGTTTTTTATTCTTATGGCAACGGGTATTATATCACTCACAACATATCGTTCCACATGATATCTTGGCTTTAATTTTGAGCAATGAGAGAAATATAATTTCAGAACATCCGAAACTAACGTACTAGCCGCTCTGAAGTCGCTTTCAATACAGCTATTAATAAAATGTACGTGACAGCCATGTGAGCGTGGTTGCAATAGTGTCAAAGGGTCGCAATCAGCCGACACGTGAAGGAAGGAACAAGCCTTACACAGCGTGTGACTGTATGCAGCATTGCAATTTTTTCATCATCATCATCAGCCTATGTACGCCTACTGCAGGGCAAAGGCCTCTCCCATGTTCCGCCAATCAACCCGGTCCTGTGCTTTCCGTTGCCACGTTATACCTACAAACTTCTTAATCTAATCTACCCACGTAATTTTCTTTCTTCCCCTCACGCGTTTGCCCTCTGTTGGAATCCAGTCAGTTACCCTTAATGACCACCGGTTATCCTGCCGACGTGCTACGTGGCCGGCCCATATCCATTTCTTCTTCTTAATTTCAACTATGATATCCTTAACCCCCGTTTGTTACCTGACCCACTCTGCTCTCTTCCTGTCTCTTAAGGTTACACCTGTCATTTTCCTTTCCATCGCTAGCTGCGTCGTCCTCAATTTAAGTTGAACCCTCTTTGTAAGTCTCCAGGTTTCTGCTCCGTAGGTAAGTACCGGTGAGATGCAGCTGTTATATACCTTCCTCTTGAGAGATAGTGGTAGACTACCATTCATGATTTGATAATGCTTGCCGAATGAGCCCCATCCCATCCTTATTCTTCTAGTTATTTCACTCTCATGGTTCGGCTCCGCGGTTACTACCTGTCCTAAGTAGACGTACTCCTTTACAACTTTTAGCGTCTCGCCACCTATCGCAAAGCGCTGTTCTCTGCCATGATTGTTCCACATTACTTTAGTTTTATGCATATTAATTTTCAGACCTACTCTTCTACTTTCCGTATCCATTTCAGTAATCATGACCTGTAATTCGTCTCCCGCGTTACTCATCATTGCTAACAGAATTACGACATTAGAGTTTAATCAACCAAGGGACCAGGCAGGATTTCGTACAGGCTTCTCAACAATAGACCATATTCATACTATGAATCAGGTGATAGAGAAATGCGCGGAATACAACCAACCCCTATACATAGCCTTCATAGATTACGAGAAGGCATTTGATTCGGTGGAGACATCAGCAGTCATGCAAGCACTGCGGAATCAGGGCATCGACGAAGCCTATATAAACATAATGGAAGAAATCTACAGCGCATCCACAGCCACTATAGTCCTTCATAAAGAAAGCGACAGAATCCCAATAAAGAAGGGCGTACGACAGGGAGACGCGATCTCTCCAACGCTATTCACCGCGTGTTTACAGGAGGTTTTCAGGGCCCTAGATTGGGAAGAATTAGGGATAAGAGTTAACGGAGAGTATCTCAGTCCCCTGCGATTCGCTGATGACATTGCAATTTTTTGGTGACTGACAATGAAGAACAGTGAAAATTCTGGGCATTGCGCATTCGCGAGATCGCGTGCTCAAATTCATGTCAATATGGAATTTCAGACGCTTACCTGTGAGAGAGTACAGCAATACAGTTTATAACTCACAGCTGCCAGCCTTTAAATCTTGAACTATGAAAAGAGCGATTTTAATGAATATCGTGTCAAGTCGGTATGAAACTGTAATGCGTGCACGGGTTCAGTGGGTTTTCGCTGACAACAATATGGGCGCTGCGAGGCCTTCAATCCGACTTGCTAAAATAGGCAATGTGTACTTTTGAAATCTCGAAAAGGGCGTAGGAAGGACGGAATACCAAAGCTTTGGAGAAGGTTCTCGACGAATCAAAAACACTTTTTAGTTAACGTCAGCACTACCGTTCTTTACGCTCACCTTGAAATATAAGCATGAATGTAGGGTAGTTTACGCTCTCTCTTGGTCACGTGTGTGATTCTTAAGAAGCATGGTGCACATTCATGGTAGGTATAGCTGCGATTCGGTTAGTCCAATCGACCATAGGCACATGGCTTCTCAGTTTGCGATATCAGAACATTTTTGTGCTGTGCCTTCTTCGGCAATTGCACTCAGTAAAAAATCAGACATACACACAATAAAATTAAATGCGGTAGTATGGATATGTGTCACATGAAACTCTTATCATCCTATCAACGAAAAAAAACACTACAGCAAGCTCGCATAACACCTAAAGGTATTTCTTGTTTACTGAACAACATGTTCTGTATTTCAAAAATGCTGTTTTGTTTAATCTCGAGTCTGACAAAAAAATTTCTGCCATCAACGCTTTACACAATATTAGCTCAGTTGGCCAGGCAATGACAAAGTGCTCCTACAAAGGAGGGATCCTAGGAACGTGGCACCACATACTTATTTAAATGGCCCATTGCTCGTAGAGTCCCGGGTATGCATAAAAATACCTACCAGAGCTTTGACGCTGAAGTCTCAATGGCTGGTTAGGTACAGGAGTGTCCGTAGCTGTGACTCTTATATACTACCACTAGCAAATAATTGCGTCTTATTGAAAAAAATACCCAGAGACGTAAATACCATATTTTAAAAGAAACGCACTGAGTGTGACGGGCAATATTACAGGCTGGCATGTTGAATTAACAATGCAATCAACCATGGGAGCAGAGGAAACAGGTTGACGAAATGTTTGAAAAGGACAATCATGCTGACCTAATTAACAGACAACGCTTTGTAAAAGTTACAGGTGCTTCAATTTTCTAGTCTCATCTACAAGAGATATTAGACACAGGTTAGCGGTACTGCGGTTATTTTGTCATTTTTCATTAGCCTTCAGTGGAAACTTCGTGTACTGCTTGAGCCTTGTAAGCCGAAAACTAGGTAACGAGAAAAAAAGGCAAAAGCATTTCTTTCTATTCATCTAGTTTCCTTACGGTGACTTAAGAGCTACACAAGCGCCACAGACAGCCATCTTGGGCCTTAGCCAACATCAATGCGAGCCCCACATAATGACACGTATAAAACTAATAACACGTGTCACACGGGTGTACCAAGAAAGATCTAATTCCTATGACGTACAATCTTATCGAATAAATGAAATCTCCCATTGCATATAAAACAGCGCCATGCGTTTGTGAGGCCCCTGGAAAAAGGTTTAGCATATTTTCTTGAGTTTGGGGTCAGCCGTGCCAAATGAGACACGACAAAGTATGGTATTTAAACGTTTCCTCTCTGATTCCAAACTTTGCTCTCTTAGTGAATTGATTACTCACTTACAGTCGTGGGTCGTTCTGTATCTATTTTGCCTTTCTGTAATACTGCCGTCGTTTGGTGCTGGAACCAAACGAAAGGTAGGTGTACTGCGTGTCGGGAAATTGTAAGCCAAACCCTTTCTTTCACGTCATCCCAGCAGAGATGATACTGCAAACATGAAATCTTTCCGGACGGTTATACTACGGGCCAATTATTTTACAGTGAGCTCTGTATGCCGACGCGAAATTCTGGTCAATAGTACAGGCATGTGGCACAGAAACTGGGCTGGTCTCACTACCAACCACTGCTCTGCAAAAAGCGAAAAAGTGTCCACGCGAAAAAGTGTAGCTGCCACAGGAATTGGGCAAGCTCCAGTGCTCGCGACTGGTCCACTAAAGTACCGAGAAACGGAGAACGCGGGGAAAATACGCATGCTGCTCAAATGGCTCCTCAAGTTCGTGCTTGAAGCGCCAAGAGCATGCGCCAAGCCAGACAGCAGCACGCATGTCTCGGCCAAGAGACGCATGCTGTTCAAACGGAAAAGCATACGCTGCACTCAAAACAGGCTTTCTGTACCATTCTGTACCTTAATGCACCTTACTGTACCTTTCGGCGCCTCGCTCGTCCTTTCTGTAGCTTTCTTGAAATTCAGTGTCACCTTTGTGCCATGTGCTACAAAGCATGGATGATCATCCAACTTCTCAGGGTAGACTGGCTGCGTTATAAACCCAGTGAGAAAGACCGGGGCCGCCCCTTACACCTTATCTGGCCAACCATCTCCACATGGTGTAATGCGGAGATTTTTTCATTACTGTAATCTTCTTTTTATTTTTCATTTGCCTATATACGTAGTATAAAACAATGTTTACAGATGCAATGTAAGGTACATACATGTTGGCTTTTGCTTTGGCCACCAAGCCTACAAATGACACCACCTCCAATCCCGAGCATAAATCGTGCACGTGCACGTCAATATTTAAATGTGACTTCGTAGAGTGGCGCTCCATAGGTCTACATGTGTCGAAATGCAGAATTCTTGATTTCCCGCAGGTACTATGCTTTATTTGTTCACTATGATTTTACTGCACGCTTCCATGTAGAGCTGTGATGAATACAAATGAATAATAGAAAAGATCAATAGAAATACTTGGAGCTTAACGTTATGCAAACATGCGATTTGCTACCCTGCAGTAGATAAGGTAAAAATTTATGCTAATATATAAATAGAAGAAACGAAAGAATACGAGACAATGACAGAAAACTACAATTACCATCTCCTATAGTTTTCTTGAAATCATTATTTGGTACCGTCATACAGTCACAGCAAGGAAACATCGTCCCCACTTCCTCATGATTTCTTCTCATTCAGTCGAATAGATAGCTTCAGGAAGTTTCACACCACAGCATCGCAGTCATCACAGTGATTGTTTGTTTATTCTACTTCATTGCTTCTTGCCACTCTTAACCAATTCCGTCTTCCGACAAACAATATTCTGGCTCTACTAGCAACAATGTGTAATCTTGCTTCCGCCGAAAGTGACGCGCTGGGAACCCTTGTAGCCAACAATCCACTTCATTCGCTGTATGTACTTTTGTGTTTGCCTACACTTCGGCAATACGTGTTGATCAGTCTTGGGCCTCCTGATGGCGGCAATAGCTTCCCTGAGTATCTTTGCCTCTAAGGTAATGAAAACTCAAGCAAAAATTACATTTTTTCGCAATTTTTATGTTATCTAGCTATTTGCAACGACATTTTTCAGGCCATTACTTCTTCAAGGTTGGCAATTCTACTCCCTCAGGAAAGTACACATCCACGCTTGGTGATGTGTAGAAAAAATCTGTCGCGCAGCGCGGAATAATAGGAATCGAACGTATTCTCTAGAGGCGTCACTTCCAAGAACAAGCAGCTCTTGCTGCGTTCCTTGTGTGATATAGAGATGATCAGGCTTTCTATGAATTATCTCACTTCCTGGCAATGATATCATGTTTGTCATTGTGTCATTTCCCCCTTTCAACTTTTCTATTCCCGTATTGCCGTACTTAAACCTTGCTTCATAATCCAGTAGATAGTGAAATCAGGGTGCGTAAGAAATTAGAGTAAATTAAACAAGTCCCAGTTTCACCGCAAGGGCGAAGCAATGAATGCGATAGCAACAAATTGTAAAGTTACACGAAGTGAGGCTGGCAGCTAACTCTTTTGGACCCGATCTCGCGTAACTCTACAAAAGTCTGGCGTAAGAGATTACGGGTGCTCCAGGGAGAGATGCTCTTTCCGCACAGTGGCTTCCCGTTGAGAGCGCAGCACGTACAAGGGTATACGAACCGCCCACAGGTGGTTGCCGAAATAGCGCGCACTCCAGCAATCGCAACGGGCCCTTAGAATGAAAATTCAAAGTTGCTGCTCGAATGACACCCCCCCCCCCGTCGCATCTTTTCATGCTCGTTCAAATCCGTTGGGGCATTTCCTCTCTGCTTCGACAGTAGGCCGCCATAGTGGTGTGATGTTACCGCATGCGCCCTCCGAGCGACGGACATGAGCCGGCTCGTTTGACTTCTGCTTCAGCCGCGTTCGTCGGCCTCTCTCGCGGGCTTTTACACGTGGTAGAACATGCGATGTGCCGGGGGATCTAATCAATTTGGACTTTACATGGGACATGACGGCGACGGCGAAAACCCGTTGACAATCTCCTGATAATTGGCTATCGCAATAAAATAACTGGCCTGTAGCTTCGCTTTCCGCGAAGAATCACGTTTACAATTTCTTCTATCTGGTCAAGGGGAGGGGGAAGAAAATACTAGGCTTCTGACTTTGCGAGACTCAGCCTACCTATATGTCATTTAGTTCCATCGTCAAAACGCGGCATCATTCTAGAAAAGCAACAGAGACGTGGAATGGCCACTAACTATAATTGAATTATTAGGCCACTACGACAGCGATGTTTGAAGTCAGAGTAAACGTTTCAAGTGGCATTATTTCTCGTCTCTCATTTGATCCGGCTTACCCTAGACTCGGGAATACATGCTAAAGCTTTTTCTAGGGGCCTCAGAAATGCATGCCGTTGTTTTTTTTATAACGGGAGCTTTCCTTTATTCGACAAGATTGTACATCTCGGGAAGTGGACCTTTCTTGGTACACTCTTGTGATGCACGTTATAGGTTATATGCGTTGTATTATGTGGTTCTCGCAGTGGTGTTGGCTAAGGTCCAAGAGGGTTGTCTGTTACGCTCGTATAGCTCTGAATTCATCGTACGAAATCTAGATAATGAAAACAAAGGCTCATAATAGCCCTACAGCACTCAACTAGTTCACGAACTTTCCACTGAAGATAATGGAAAATGATGAAATTACGGCACTACTGGCAACCTGTATCTGACATACATTTTAGATGAGACTAGAAAATGAAAGCAGATGTAACTTTTACAAAGCCTTGCCATTTAATTAGATCAATATGACAGTGCTTTTCAAACATTTCATTAATGTGTTTCATCTGTTCCCCTTTCTGATTGCATTGCAAATTAAATATGTCAGAGTGTAAAATTGTCTGTCACACTCAGTAGGTTTCTTTAACAATATGGCATTTACGTATTTGTGTATTTTTTACAACAAGACGCAATTATTGGCTAGTAGTAGTATATAAGAGCCACAGCTACGGATACTCCTCCACATAACCGTCCACTGAGACTTCAGCGTCAAAGCACTGGTGAGTATACCTATGCATACCCGGGACACTACGAGCAATGGGCCACTTCAATAAGTATGTGGTGCCACGTTCTTCAGATTTCTCGTTAGTAGGAGCATTTTGTCATGGCCTGGTTAACTGAGCTAATACGCTGTGTTTAGTGGCAGAATGTTTTGGTCTTCTTCGGCATGGAAGAAACGCAGGTTTGAAATACCGATCACGTCGGTCAGTAAAAAATAAACACGTTTACCTGGTAAACGAATCTGGTGTGGTTGGTCTTTGCGTTGATAAGATGGTAACACTTTCATTTGGCAAATGCCACCAAGTTCTAGTTGTAACACTTCAACCTCAGACCTACTATCCTCTTAATTGTATTGTGCCGATTTCTATGATTTTAAACAAAGTTTTGTTGTCGTAGAGCGCATTGTCAACAACACGAATTTTTTGTTCTGATATCACAAACTGAGAAGTCAGGTGTCTAAGGCACATTGCACTTTCCGTCTCGCAGCTATACCTACCTTGAATGTGTATCATGCTTCTTAGGAATTACGCAGGCGATAGTCTTCTGTGACCAAGAGACAGCGTAAACAACTAAAAATTAATGGCTATCTCTCCAGGTGAGCGTAAGACGCGGTAGTATTGGCGTTATCTAAAGCAGTGTTTATGATTCGTCTAGAAACATCTCCAAAGCTTCGGTATTCCGTCCTACCTACGCCCTTATGTATATTTCAAAAGTATACTTCGGCTGTTTCGACAAGATCGTTTGAAGCACTTGTAGCACATATATAGCATACAGGGAAGTACCACTGAACCCGTGCAGGCATTCCAGTTTCATGCCGATTTGACAGCACATTTATTAGAATCGCTCGTTTCATAGCTCAAGATTTAAAGGATGGCATCTGTGAGTTATAAACAGATATGATGCACCCTGTCACATGGTAAGCGTCTGAAATTGCATATTGACATGAACTTGACCACGCGATCTTGTGAATACGCCATACGCGCTATTTTCGCCGTCCTTCTACATTGTCAGTAACCAAAAAATGGAATGTTGTACACGGTCACATACTGTGTAAGGCTTGTTCTCGCCTTCACATGTCGGCTGATTGCGACCCTTTCACACCGCAGTTCTTACTGCAACCACGCTAACATATCTGTCACGTGCACTTGATTATTAGCTGTATTGAGACGGACTTCAGAACGGCTAGTACCTGAAATTGTATATGTCTCATTTCTCAAAGTTAAGCTTAAATATAACGTGCGAAGACATGCTGTGTATGACATAATACTCCTGCGCCGTACGAATAAAATACCTGTAATATTATATACAGTAAAAGGATACAAAAATAAACTCAATGCAGTATTAAGGGATCGGCATAGATATTGTGGGGAAATGAAACATTGAAATTCTGTGGGAAATTTAAATGTCAACCCAGTCTGATATTTTTTGTGAATTTATATTTTTTGCAGTACCTGTCACCATGAACGGATTCGTTGGAGTGAACGCCCTCGTGTGGGTTGCCGTTGCATTAGGTATACTTTCCTACCGCACATAATTTATAGATATATTTTTAGTGAATTACGTTTACATGAGGTTTCGTTAGAAGCTAGAACATCTTCTGTAACACACTCACATCTGTGTGTTTTTCATAGAGGTAAAACGGAACTATGAGAGCGAGTGACACAGTTTATTCAAGATAACGAATAATCAAGAAGTTAAACGATATTGAAATAAGAATATAGCGTGCCTTGTGAAGAAGGCATGTCCGGTACGAAGCACGTGATAGATGGCATTTTCGGCTCTTTTTATAAGTCTGTCTTTTTTCCTGTTTAATAACTTGTCTTTTGTGTGTGTGTGTGTGTGTGTGTGTGTGTGTGTGTGTGTGTGTGTGTGTGTGTGTGTGTGTGTGTGTGTGTGTGTGTGTGTGTGTGTCTGTGTGTGTGTGTGTGTGTGTGTGTGTGTGTGTGTGTGTGTGTGTGTGTGTGTGTGTGTGTGTGTGTGTGTGTGTGTGTGTGTGTGTGTGTGTGTGTGTGTGTGTGTGTGTGTGTGTGTGTGTGTGTGTGTGTGTGTGTGTGTGTGTGTGCGTGTGTGTGTGTTCAAAAATGTTATCAACTGCAGGCCGAACACCTACTCAAAATATTTATACATGATGTGTCTTTTTAGAGTATACAGATTTTTCATAAAAATGCTATAACAGTTAGGCCCCTGTCGTCTTCGCAGACGAACTCTACGCCGACGCGTTAAAACGTTGCTGCCCCTAAAGTTACATTCAAATGAGTAATTAATAGGAACTCATTTATTACCTTTTTATTCATTAACTTGAACGCAGTTTAAATGAAAAATATCCAGGCTGCTCCACTTCGCGAACACTGTCGAAACTGCGAAGCTGATACCCCTCTTTCATGAGGCTGTATCGTACTTCTGTGTTTTTCAGCTCTTCCCTTCCTTGGCGCTTAGCTTCGGTCCCTGTTTCGCGAACGTGGCGGTTGGCTCGGGGACGATACGCCCACCGTTCTGAACGCGCAAACTCCTGCTCACTAACACTTACACGGTATTTTACACTCCACTGAGCCTCACCCTGACACCATCTTAGCGCGTTTCTGGAAGGTGCACCGCTCACCCGAGCCTCGAGATCACGGTGTAAGAATATACTCAGGTGATGACACTCTTCCCCCAACGCATGGGAAACCGCAATCCGCGCGCGTCCAGATAATGTTCGGGTTCTTATCAGATGACTTGCAGAGGGCGCTACGAAAAGCGGGGCAGTCGTCTCCATAGGAACGCGCATGCTGCTGATAACGTGCATTTTTTGTGCCATTTTGCTGGATAATGTGCATCCGCCAAGCGGCGTCGAGGGGCGAAATCCAGAGAGCAACAGGAGATGGCACGGCGAGCGCGGCGGCGATGACGCAGCACAACCGTGATTCGGCTACTCGTGGGCGCATCTCCGCCTCAAGCCATTAGATGGCGCACCGCTCAACGGACCGACGACCGAACATTTTCTGGCCGCTTAGGCGCGCGCAGTGTCAACACCTGAATATTCTTACACCGTGCTCGAGATCCTCCGCCCTCGCTCTCACCTCTCGCAGTACGGCGCAGCCCTCCTCTCCTACCGAGTCTCCCTCTCGCCCCACTGCAAGGTCACGTGATCACGTCTACGCCGACCCCGGACATGAAAGCCTCGACTAAGAACAGCCTCGCAGTTAAAAGTTGTAGGACGTAACGATTTATGGTATGCTCATTTTGTAAAGATCCCGAAAAGCGCACGTAAATTGAGATATTAATCATCGAAATTCAAAGCCCCAATCCAAGCAATATCGAAATTGAACGCGCCGGGTACGGAGGATAGGCAGCAGCTGTGTTACGTTACAGCGGAAGCTCACGTCACAAACTGAAAAAAAAAGGCATGGTCAGCAAAATACCTAGTCCTCTCAAATACCCAGTTTGACCGCTTATTTTTTGCATTCGGTGTGTAGTGCTCCTCAGTTTCTTTGCCGCTGTACCCAAGAAAACCGTAATTTCCACTTTTGGTTTCCCTGTTCAGCCTGAAACTAGGCGAGAGACACTGCGACGCTACTTCTCGCAGACAGGCGAACGAGTTCTTTGTACTTCTTTAAACTTTAACGCAGAAACGGACAAGCTCTACACACCAATCGCAAAGAATAAGCGGTTAAATGGGTATTTAAGATGACTTGCCGTTTTCCCTGACAAAATTCCGCTGCGACGCGTCTTTGTTCAGAGATGGTCACGTGAGCTGCCGATCTGACGTAACACAGCTGACGCATTTCCTGCGCGCCCGGCACGCTCAGTATCGATTTCGCCTGGATCGGGGTGTTGAATTTAGATGATTATTATAGATATGTCATAAATTGTGACGTCCTACAACTTTTCTACCTAAATAACTGCCCTCAAGGTAATGATTACAAGTTAATTAACAGTGGTTTTATTAATTACTTATGCGAATGGAACTTTAAGTGTGGCAATGTTCTCCGGCCTCGGCGTAGAGTTCGTTAGCGAAGACGACGTGAGCCTGACTGTCATAGCATTTTTACAAAAAAAATCTGTATTGTCTAAAGAAACATCCTATATATAGGCTATCCTGGAAAGCTCAAGAATGTTTTCATAGGTTATTCCTTCTCTATGAAAGTACCACTCTGCGTGTGCATTATTTTTAATCGTGCTTACTGAAGCGCTACGCCTGTGCATCATCTGATATCGTCTAAATAATTCGTTATCCGCCTTTAAAAGGTGGCATCGCGCTTGCGCTCTATTCTTTTACAAAGGTTCCATCATCACAAACGAGCATGAGAGTACACACCCATCAGATTTTATAATATTTCAATAATTGGCAATTATTAGAATGGCAACGCAACTATCACATAATTAAATCGGATGATGAAAAAAATTATGTCTCCATTTTTTCGCGATATTAAACTAGCCTTATCAAAAGTACATCACATGGGGAAATCCATGTTAGCGCCCACTTTGTTTCTTCTATAATGAAGAGCTCTGGGGCTAAAATACGAATCTTGAAAAGTAAGGTCCAACATCGTCTTTCTAACAAGTATGTCCTACTTCTGTGAACATCCGAAAGCGTGGCCAGATTAGTGTACAATAAAGAAAGATCATGTACCATTCCACTGTACGCAAGATGTCATTTTGGACTCATTGCCCATACGACTGCTACGGCATACTTAGGAATTATCAAGTTACAAACCTAAACACATTTTCGCCAATTGTTTGCAGCTGTGCTCATCAATGAAGCCGCCGCTCTGGGTGGCGGTGTCGGAGCCGGTAGAGAAATCGACCGCAAGTAGTAAACCATTGCCCAACAAGTTACGAACCATGGCTCCACCGAGAAATTGTTCCATCGACCTTCATCGCCTTTATTAAAGTGATGGAAGTTAACTCCTGCGTTTTTGGCTCTTTTTATATGCAAATTGAACACGCATGCGCATTAGGCATAGCCCAAATACGAGAAGCCGCTAAGTGATTTGATGATGATCTCTATTCTTGTTTAACAAGAACTTGTTGCTAGGCTGGTTGGTGTATGCTTGACGACACCTTCATTTTAGCGCTAAATGGAAAACACATGATTGACTGTAGAACAACGCTTGTCCTGTGGTCGCTCGTGTGTTTGTCTTTTGAGCGCTAAAATGAAGATATCACGTGTTCATGCAACACGCTCATTCGTATGCTAAGGGGCTACGCAGGATGGCCCGAGTTTGGCGAAACTCAGAATCTTTCTGAGCTCTAGCGAGACGCCCTTTTGAACGAACTAATAGTACGAAAAGGTGAAATCCAGCCCTCAAATCGCGCTGTGTTCCATTGGCTACGATAGAACGCGGCGTCACGTCAAGGGTGGTCGACAAAGGCTGGTGGCGTCTTAAAAGCAGCGGTATCTTCTTTCACTTGTTTGTCGTTCCACTCAGTGCAGAAGTGCACCCATGCAGGAAAAGCGTCAGGAGTTTTTATTAGTTATATTTGTTAGGGGCACCGGCTGTGTAAATTTATTTTCAAGCGTTTAATGTCTGCACTAAGTATTATGTAGACATTTCTTGGACTTCGTTTTCCTCATCTGTGAAAAAATGTCCCAATTTCGCCGCAAGGACGCAGCAATGAGTGCGTTAGCAAGAAATTGCAATGTCACACGAAGAAGAACGAGAAGCGGCTCGATATTTGCAGCGCACCGCCGAAGCAGGAAGAAGGACGCCCGAAAAGAACGCACCAGGCATGCACAGGACAAGCGTTAACTAACAACTGTGTCTATTGTTACGTCTTTGTACATGAGCAACGCGCTGCGAGTGTGGACAATGGAGAATCAGATGCTCTTAGGTATTCCTTTTTCTTTTAAATGATGGCGCGTGCACCATGGAGCACGGTGTTAGAAGTATTATAGGTGGACCGACGGCGCCTCCGGAAGCGGCGAACTTTTGTCCGCGGTTTGTGGCGTCTTGTTCACAGGGCCCTAGATGGCGCTACACTACTGGTGGCTCAAGAGCGGTATCAGGCGTGGTCGCTTCGGAGCCGCGACCGCCCCTCGAAATGAATAAAAAAACTGTGCGTTCGCGCTATAACGAGCGCAAAAATAAATAAATAAATTATAACTTCGAATAAATCGAAATTTTGACGATACAGCCGCTACCTGTTGAATATGTTGAATTTGCCACCGCGAAGGTTGGCGGTGGCAAATTCAACATATGCTTTCCTCATTCGGACAATTAAAGATATGACAGTGACGTCACGCTGAAATATGACAAAAATTAGTTCTATTTGTAGAAGTATAGTTTAGATAGTTAGAAAAAATACCGCATTAGCCGTAGTATTACAACAGAAAATGCACAGTGTCTTTGCTGTCGCGAACATTCGAAGTAATTTGCGGTCGTTGATCGCGGATAAAAAAATGTGTCACGAATACGACTGTTTAGCTGGTCGTGCATAAAATACTGAATTTTAGCGAATGCCAGCAGCTAAGTTTGAGGCACCGACGAAGGATATGAAAAAGCATCCTGGTTTGGCACTGCGAGAAGGGGAGACATTATGAATGGTGGATATATGTTTCCGATTCTTCTCTGTTGCCAACTGAGGAATATATTTTACTGTTTATGTCTCGCATAGTCACCCGAAGACAGCGTTACTACTTCGTCTTTCAAGGAACATGTCGATCGCGGTGTGCGGAGTCTTTACGAGCGTAGCCAGTCAACCGCGATGGTACACCGGTTACGGTACTCGGCTGCTGACCGAAGTTCCCTAGTTCGATCCCAGCCGCGGCGGTCGCATTGTGATGGAGGCGGCGTGCTAGAGACCCGTGTACTCTACGATGTCAGTGCATGTTAAATAACACCACATTGCCGAAATTTGTGGAGCTCTGCTACGGCGTCCCTCATAATCATAACGTGGTTTCAGCACGTAAAACCCCATATATTCTCACTGTTAACAAGCGTAGCTTTCGCACAGAGAGAGAAAGACTGCAAACGCACGTAGGTGTTAAAAAAAAACGGGCCAACTCACGACGTGGATGAACTTAAGACGATGAACTCAAAACGAACTCAATACTTCGTCGGCACGGCGTCATTAGCCAGAGCCGCCTTTCGTGATGTGCTCACAAGAACGTGCCCTTTGTACACTGCTTCCCACGTCTTCGTTATGTACCTCGGCTCGAAGTGCTTCTCGCACACGTAATCAGTCGACTGCAGCACGCGGTCCTTGCGCGGAATCGCATGGCGCCAAACATTCAGGCGTTCCGCATCTCAGGGTGCAGAAAAATCGACTTTTCAGTGCAGGTCTTGTACACAGAGTTGCACCGCGGCACAAAACACTTTTTGCCCATTTCACGGCTTTCTCACTCGAATAGCATGACCTGCCATCGCACAAAAAGAATTAAACGAGGAAGCAATGTGGCGACAACTGCTTCGTCACCGTGGCTTGGTCGGAAGAGAGGCCGGCGCGCGCCGCTGTGAGCCTCTTGACTGCTCCTGCCACCTCGCGGCGTGACGGCGCGGAGGAACCGAAGTTCGACGCAGCGAGCGCACGGCGCCGGTGCTGCGTCGTTCCACCTGTACTTCTAACACCGTGCCATGGAGTGACCTCCTGCGTTTCCTGCCACACGGGGTCGTCTGATGTAAGGTGTGCCCGGTGTTCTTTGTTTGTTTTTTTTTTCTTCCACATCACGAGTGGGTACCGAACAAGGAGGTTTAAAAAAAAATTCTGGAGTGGAAGTTCTCGCAACGCCTTGGCACCAAAATGAAGCCAGCTTTTGCCCACCAAAGATCCCGGAAACATGCCCTTTTCTCGTGGTGCCTACTCAGAGTTCAAGTGGCTTTGATCTTTTAGTTTAAATACTACGTTAATTATAAAATAAAAGAACGTTGTTGCCGACAAAAGTAACCCTTCGAGAGGAGTATTGGCGATTTATCTCCAATAAAATTTGCCATGATTTTGAGACCTACATATGAAAACTCGTAAAACAAAGGCACACTTGGAGCAGTATCTGACCCGTAAAAATTGCCATGAGAAACTCGTCTGGCGTGCGACGAAAACGCTCGCTTTCCTTCGCCGAACGCCGATGGCTTATCGTGCCCCTACTAAGATGGCGGGCGCAGCCGCCATCTTTTGGTGGGCACGGCTTCACTCTTGCGCAATGATTGCCACTCCAGCAATTTTTTTAAACCTCCTTGGTACCGAATAGGGCCACATTGTCGTGCGCGTCTCAAGGGCAGTTTTCAAACTGAAAAAAAAAAATTAGGAGCGTTGCGTCTGCATGTTTCGACAATGGATAATCAGACGCTCTTAGATATTTATTTTTCTTTTAAACTGCGGCGCGTGGATTGACCCCCCTGCTTTTACTGACACACGGAGGCGCCTGATGTAAGGTGTGACCGGTATTCTTTGTTTTTTTTTCTTCCACATCATGAGTGGGTACAGGAAGGGCCACTTATCATGCGCGTCTCAAGGGCAGTTTTCAAATTCAAAGAAAATTAGGAGAAAACACGCTCAAGCTCCTCCGAGCTTTTCTTACCACCAGCGGTAAATGGTGTATACAAATGGCTCAGCGTTATTTCGCCGGCGCATACATGGGGCATGGTTGACTTCAGATTTCAATAGTAACAAGAAAGTACATTCTGTCTACAATTGTTTCATATGCAACAGTGATTCTATGCGAGGTATCTAGTCGGGTACATCGTTCTGCATTTTTTGCAATTCAAGAAACGAAGTGATTCCCGAAAGTACTCTATGGCTCGTCGAGCATCAACATCAGCGTGACGTACAACCATTCGGGACATCAAAATACTGTGAAGAGCCAATAACATTGTAATATCATAGGGAAATCCATCATCATTTTCAATCATCAAATACCTTATTCCCTGTGCGTCCAATGGGAAATCTTTCTTTAGTACCCTTTGCAGGATGTCCCAGCCCTGCAATAGATCAATACGGTATCAGGTTTCTCCCAATAGATAATGAGAATGGATTGCCGTTAGACTTAATAATGTTAACCGCCCTCCACTGTCTATGGCGGGCTCCTATGGCAGGATTTCACCGCGATCCAGATGCAAGGCCCGCAAGAATGTACTTTCGAGAGTGTATGTCGAAATTTGTTGAATTGCAGAAAACGCAGGAGATTGTACCTGAGTGGTTATCGAGAGTGGAACCCTTGACAGTGCTCAAGGAATTTTAAAATTGATGTCTGTCCAGTAGGACGGACAACATTTGATGTTATTTATTCTATGTGTTTGTGATGTGGTTTATGTCTGGAAGCAGGCAATAAAGCAAAAAAAAAGAGGTTGAGTTGTCTAATGCAGCGGGTTGGGAAGCGAGGGGTCGATGGTTCGAATCCCCGGTCGGGTGCTTCGGAATTTTTTTTCTGCTTTATTTTTATTTGTGCCTTTTTATATATATACATACATATATATATATATCCTGGGCATGACGGCAACGGCAAAAATCAGACGATAGTGCCCATATTATTGCTATCGCAATAAAACTATCACCAGTCATTCACTCGGCCATCTTCTTCGTCGGCGCCATCTTGTTTTTCGTGGAATAAAGCGTCGGCTGAACCGTAATATACTTTAGGTGGTGAAGGAGCGTTACAATCCCTTCAACCTCTCTCTTCTAAAGATCTCTCCTAGAGGTCCGTTCGGGAGGCCGCTTACGCCAGGAGACGACCATGCCGCAGGATGAACCCACAGTGCCAACCCATCCGGTGCAACCGCCCGCCGCCACCGCCACTACTGCCAACAACCCCCGTCGCGATCCCGAAATCTCCGGTCTGCCGGGAGTAAATGTCGATGACTGGCTCTAAAACTCTGACCGTGTAAGGAACAGGAACGAGGCATTGAAGGTAGCCCGCGTACGATTTTACGTATCTCAAGTACCCAAGAGATACTTCCTAAATCACGAGAGCGACTAAAAGATAGGCGCGAGTTGCCTCAGTGATACGTCTGCTTGTCTTTGAAGCTCTTTGATATGTGTGATTGCGTTTCGCCGATACTGAGGCACGCATGCGCAAATTGTTGTATTCTCTTTGCTTCGTCATTAGAATAAAAAGTTGAAGTTTAGCGCCCGGCCTTCCTGCCTTTTTCATGACGGACCGCCAGCGCAACCACACAGACGCAGAAAAGAAGAAATAAGAAAACACCGCTCTTACTTATCACTAAATTTTTATTTCATAAACGGCGTTTGCGCATGCCGGAAATATACGGGGTTTGTCTCTTATAACTGTCGTTTCTGAGAAAAATTAAGTACTGAAACAACTTTAATTTGAAACGTTCCAATCGGCCATTTTTCTGCCTAACCAGCACTTTGTACTAGTCTCGTATTCGCAAAACACATCATCATTATCTACTGTCATGCTCCTAGCGTACCGTGCGGTTAGTATGGGTGCCAAGCCATCGTGGCGTATTTCTAAGCCAGATGGCTGATAATCTCGCGCGGTGGTCCCTAGATGGTCATGCAATGTCCATTGTACTTGATACAGCATTAATTACTGAATCTAGATTTCGTAAATATTATTTGCGTCAAGATTCCATGAAAATAAGATTATGATTTCAAGAATACGGTCATCTTTCCCTTGCTTGGGATAATAAATAGTTTCTCACTCGCAAACTGGAAGTGTATTTTACAAAATTGCGGTGCCGTATACCATCACTTAATTTGTAATTATACAAGTGTGGTCTGGGGCTATCTCCTCTGTGTTATTACTATCAAGAGCCTCAAAACAATGATCTTTTTTTTCACTTCCTTGCAGTCGTTCCGCTAGCCATAGAAAAAGCATTTCAATCTTTTTTTTTTCAGAAACTTCTTTTAGATGCGAAGTGTCTCTTGCTTGGGGGTATGTAAGGCGGCGTGGTCATCCGCACGCAGCGTTGTGGTCCGCACTCACACTACGCCTTCCCTCTCTCCAACAACTGCGCGTTACTCTCTCCCCCTCCCTACCAGCACCTGCTTGCGCTTCTCCTGCGTTCTCGCTTCTGCTCTCACGGCGCATACGCTACTCTCCTCCCCTAGTCTCCTCTCTTTCAAATAGTAGAGCGCTGCGCGCGTTCAGTCCAGCGCTTGCCTCGGTTGGCTCCTCTGAAATGCGGGCTCGACATGCCGAAATTTTCTCCTGCGCAGCGCCGCGATGACGGCCAGCGCATGCGCGTCCCCTTCCCCCTCCCTCTCCTCCCCTACGCTGCCTCTCTCTCGCGCGCCTGTCGACGTTCCCCAGGCACGCCCTGTGAAAATTAACGGCCAGCCTAGAGGTAAGACACGACGCGCGTAGTGTTCCTCTTCGCGTTCCACGACGCGAGGTCGGTAGCATGCCCAGCGAACGCCAACGGAACGCGATCGTGCAAGTGCTCCGGCTTGGCATCGCCTCATGGTCCCCTTTAGCGGGAGATGGTGTAATGTTTTTCAGAAATAATCTTTTCCTTGGGGCGTCTTCCCTGGGCTACAGACGCAGGAACTTCTGTTTAGCCATATACGAATTTCTTTGTGCTACAGGAAGAATTCCTTCGTCTTCTTCCTTCGTGCCGTGTCCGTTTGTGCGCTATACCAACAAAGAATTCCTTGTTGATATTATTCCCAATCAAAATGTAGTACTTCGGAATTCCTCTCGCTAGTTGATTGCTCTCCATAATATTGTATTATTCTTATCTTCATTCTCTATATACCAGGCATTCTTCAATTTTTGTTTACACCTAGGGCGACCAACCCATTTCTCATTCTTCGTCTCAATTTAGTTGAAACATTTTCCTCTATATTAACCAATAGTTTTACGACCGATCCACTGTAGTGGGTAGGAGCCAAGAATCAGGGAACAAGAAAACAAACGAACGGAAGAAGATGCCCCATTCCACCTTCCTGGTGCCGTTCAAGTCGTGTCTGCCCAGGCACGCCTTCCGAAAGACATCCAACGCCAAGGGACTAGTGGACGGCCACCCGACAACGAAGCCGGAGACCACTCAGCGTCACCAGGGCCACCAAGCGAGTCAAGCAGTGCCTGTGCGGTATGCTAAGCCCACTGCTGCAGCGCTGAATTTCACCGAGAACACCCACGAGCTGAACCCAAGCCACCACTCGTTGTCGCCATTCGTGGCTGTCTACCTGGGTATACTCTTTCTCACCGGACTTGGCGTCCTCCTGTACTTGGTGGCATCTAGCCGCCACGAGATGAGCAACGAGACCACAACCGCAACACCGCGACACTCGTGGACGGTGAACGAGGTGCTCGTCGGGTCGACGCCGACCACTAAGTCCTCACGTCGTGGGCTGACAGGCATATTTAAGCCCTCTCCCGGACTCTCGACAAGTCCTGCTTCGGATGACGCGACACATAACAGCGACGATTCGTATAACAGATCGAGTGATGCTATGATATATACGTAAAATGTGGACAATCTATGACCTTATGTCGTAATAGACAGCCATCCCTCTTGGTCAGGTGTTCGCCAACACAGAAACATAAAGAATCATATGTGATTGCCACTTGTGGATTTTCGGCCCCTTAGTTCTACGCTGCTGTTTTTCCTCTTGCGAAAAGCACACGCAGCAGCAGCAGCTGTGATCATAAGCTCCCACCCGAAGGAAGCACTTCCCGTTAGGTTATTGGTTTTATGCGCCGTCAGACATCGTCGTCGGGGTTGCACACTTCGCAATCCAACTTGGGCGTCGGTGCATTGATCATCAATGGGCAGGCTTCTAAGTGAACAGCCAGCTTAGCTCCTACACTGTAAACATAATGAGGCTCATTCGTGTCGGCTTTAAACATACCGCCTAAAGAAGAAAGGAATTGACGCCATCGGATTCGTCTGATGTGCCGTGAGGAAATCGTTGCTAATGAGCGCAGGGCTATGAAATCGGCCGGCGAGAGAGTTCTGCACGTACGAATCGTTGTCTTTAGTACACGAAGTAGAACACGGTGCAGCAGCGTTATCTGTCACCTGCGTATTTACGGGGCAAACGGCATCGATATGTGTCTCCAGAAGTTCGCTTGGTTGCAGCACGGCATTACAAGGGCAACAGAGCATAGATTTAGTAGGTAGATGTTTAACGGTAAGAGTTCGGCGTATCATCATCTACGTTGAGCTGTCCGGAGTGCCTGCGATGCGGTGGTTAGTGTTGGTCTAATTGTCCCCACGTGTGAGCGCCCCGCGCATGGTGTCGCCTTAAGGGGTATCACTTCTTAGGATACTTTAAAGTTTTTCGTTCCGTACCGTATGTTAGTAAATGTATCTGCAACAGAGCAGTAGCCATAAAATAGGCGGCAGCTTGTTCCACCTAGAGGCAATCATAGCTAGTAAAAATATTTCAGTCATATGTAGACCATGCGAAGTCCTAAACAGCGCAGATACACGATACCAAGCTCTGTATTATTGTTTTATTTTTATTATATCATCTAATGCAAAATTTTCTACTGCAGTCAATGTAATATACAAAGCCCGCCTTTCGATATCTCATCGAGATGCAATATCCTCAGTCCACATTGCGACTTCCGTACGCATGGGCCATGCACCGAAGAAATTAGAGCTTCCTCTCTCGCTTACCTGTAATATATGCGCACTCTAAGAACGGAAGAAAAGATTACCTGTTACTTGTTTTGGTGAGTCCTCAGCTGTCACATATATAACCCTGTTCAAACATCCACGCTAACTTTCTTTTGAAGATGATACTGTCTTAGTTGAGTCGTGATAGGCGCGACTAGACGAAGAACGGGTTATGGAAGTGTAATGAACGTGACTCGGAGCTAGACGCTCAGCAACAGAACAAAAGGTTTATTGCACGTTCCGGTAAATAGTGGCTAACAGATGACGTCATTCGCACTTGTCTCACGTGCATCTCAACACACAGAGCGGCGTTTGGTGCCGCGTCCTAACAGGAAGAGTGTCATATCTGTGGTAACTCAGGACTAAGCAAAATGAGTAGCGCGAAATCTTGGTTCTTTTTAAAGACGATAGTCTTTCTTGGGATACTTAAACGGAGAAATTTTGGTCTGTCTTTCTGTCTTTCTGTTTGTCGGCACGTCCCTCGATTCAGCCACGCGGCCAAAGTTGAACCACTTGCCCAAGGGCCAGCCATCTTGAACTGGTACAGCTGTTCATACTTGTGAACGTTGTCGATCAAAAAGTAAATATCACGCATATCTGAGGCGCAACATCACTAGGTAAGTATTAGATGGTGTGTTTCTTTAATAGAAAATGCATACATACGTAATTCCAAAGACCCTACTTTCTTAAGCTGCGCTGAAAATGCGACTGCGCTGAAACTTGCCTTCCTCTGTGCCCTCTGCACGAGCTCATTGTTGTGTTTCGGTTTCGGTTCTGTATTGCACTGTACAAATGCTATGGGGCGCCGCTCTTGCATTCCTGTTTTACGCAGGCGACGTGTAAATAAAAGAGTGTGTGGAGAGTACTCGTTGAGTGCGGACGTTTCTTCTGCTTCAGCGCATCGCGCCAAACCGCGTGTTCGGGCTGGTTGGCGTCCCCAGCGGTCGCGTTGGTCACCGCCGGTCTTCGCCTGCCGCTGCGCCGGGACTACCAGCCCGCAACACAGCACTCATGTTTCCCGACGTATTGCCAGATGGCGTCCATATCTTACGCAACGCCTCTTCTATCGTCTTTAGACGACATTTGCAGCGAAGCACGCAGATACGCGGCCAATTTTTTTTTAACACGAGTGTTTTATGCCGGGGTCCACCAAGACTTCAGTGACGTATTTCCGTCACGGAAATGACGTTGAAAAAAATATACACGATCAGATGGCAAAGAAAAAAGTTCTGTCAACGAGCATCGAACCCACGACCACTCGTTCCGCAACAACAGATGCCCGGCACGCTATCCACTGCGCCACGGTCACAGACTGTGGAGGCTTTACAAACGCGCCTTTTATATCTACCACTCTCCCGGTTGGCGGGGTGGTGTTGCCCCATAGAGATTCTTACAATAAAAAAATCACAGCATATCCACGGAGTGAATGATGATGAGTGGGCGAAGCTGCGGAGGTTCATCGGTAAACCGTGAATCTTCCGTGAATTCCGCCCAGTACATCATCACCGACGTGAGATCGGGCGCGTTTATACTAAAGGTTCGGTGAGTTATGACGACTTGCAGCTCACTTTAATTTTACATGTGCGCTGTGAATTTTCATTGTTTAGAAAACCATTGCTTTAGAAAAATCTGGCGTCTTTCGTTAAGCAGCTGGCGTCTCTTCGTTTTGCTTTAGAAACATCTGGCGTTCTTTCGTTTTGTTTTACAAAACATCTGGCGTCTTTCGTTGGTTTATTTCATCAATCAACGGCGTTTTGTACAAAATTTTTATTGTTTAATCACGCACAGGAGAAATCTCACCAGGCACTACCTTGGAGGTAAACAATGGCTGCTAATGGGAATGAGAGACAGAAGAAGTCGGCTGTTAGCTAACACTTACACTTCTACTTCTACTAACGTTTCCTACTGGAACATGCCAATGGCTGCTAATGGGGAATGAGAGACAGAAGAATTCGGCTTTTAGTTAACGCGCACGCTGCGAATTTTTTATTGTTCAACAACGCACAGGAAAATTCTCCCACCGGCACCACCTTGGAGGTCAAAGCGTAAGACTGCTTACGCACTACGACTACTACTACGACTACGAGGGACGAACGGGTGCCGCCTTAAGGAGCTTCGCCCCTAATACCTAGAGGGGAATCTGGCGCTAGCATCTACGCGGGCTCCTTGAGCGGCGCTTCAACCAATATGGGAATGATGGGAAGTACAGGCTTCGGATCTGCTTCGGATGGATTAGGTTCTTGAGATTCGCGACGCTTGTTTGCCCAGTGTAAAACAAAGCAATATGAAGTTATTTTCAATTAAAACTTGCTGCATCTGTACGTAAAACATAGTGCAAAAAGTTTGCGTGACCGAGAGATGAAACTGAAACCTGGACAAATTCAACCATCAGGGTATGCATTGCTCTGCAATTGTGTTCCAGATTTGGCATCACAATATAATGAATTATTTTCTTTATAACACTTGAAACAAACGCGCTTGTCTTTCCATAGAAAGTACGCATTGTCTTTTTATGGAAATAACAGTACCGTATCGAGTGAGAAACACTTAACGTATCATCTGCTGCGATTACAGATGCGTCTGTCCAAGTGGCCTGCCCCCAACGCATCTCTCGTTTTGTTGTGAAGTGAAATCAGAGGAGCGTGATGGTGCGTCTACTTAGCTTCGCCGTCGTTTTGCAGTCGATTTCAAAGAGTTTTGACAACTAGCGCTTATCACAAAACGTGAACTCTATGCAATTCCCTGCACTGACATGAGACGCTTCATCTATGCACAGCGGTGAGTGCACGAGGCTTTGCTAAAACTGTCAAATACAACCTGTAAAGCTGCAACGTGGCAGCAAAACAAGAAACCTAGCGGTCTTCAGCCTTTTTGAACAACAAAGGCAGTGTTTGAGTGCTTTGCAATGCACCCCACTGCCCACGCCTCGCAAAGAACGAAACTGAGACTGTAGAAAAAAAGTCGTAGACAGTTCGCTAGCTAACGAAATCCAATCCGAAGCCTGTTGAAGTTGAAGCACGCGAGGGCTGCCGACGATCGCGTCTCAAGCGAAGAGCAAACACGCCGGCCGTCTCCGTCGCGCAAAAGGCGCATGGAGGGTTCCCGAATTGACACTGGGGTGATTCCACGAGAGATCGAACATGCCTGTCCGGTCGCATTTTTTGTTTTGCCTGGGTTTTTATATGTTGTGTGGGCACATTCAAAGTGCACGGAACTGAAAATTTTATTTCCAAGAAACGCTCCCAGCGCGCCAAAAAAATATTTGAAGGTGGCGGCGCATGCCTCCTGTTTTTGCTCACTGCATTGTTTTCGGATTTCACGGCCGAATTTAGCGCGAACTATAAATGACGTGTCGAAAATTTCTTTTGCTGGTTTTAATACGCATTACTGTGAATTACATCCATGCTTTTTTTATGCCGTCCTCAAAAAGAAGAAAATGTGAAAAAATGGCAAACACGGCCGAAATCAAAAAAGGGTCCTAAGTTTAAGGCGCCTTGGCGCCTTTACTATTTCAAACAGAAACTTGAAAACAGTGTCAAATATAGAAAAGAGCCTTTGCAACATTTATACGGAAGATCATTTTCCTACGGTCAGCGCAAAAAAAAGAAAACAATTGTTAAAGAAGCGAGTTTTTTTTAAAAAGTACATTTTCAAAACATAAAATAAAAAAAACTCCGGTCTCAATTTTGACGGCAATTTTTTATCGAAGAGCGCTTATGTCAATAAACACACGGTTTTAATATCATATGTCCTCATTTGCTTTGTTTACGAGATATAACTGGCCAAAATGACCCTTGCTGTGAGTGCTCACTTCAGTGCGACTGATGGTTGTTAATAGCTTGCATTGTGCGTAAATCGCAGTTTTATTTATTCTGCTGCAGCAAAACCTTGCTCTGGTGGCTTTTCGTCAAGCAAAATGTGTTCTCAGATTTTATTTGTGTCTAGCGTGTGCAAAAGTGGGCTGCTGCCGCCCTCTAAATGGCTCACGTGTAAACAGTTTGCAGCCTACAACCTCGCCTACAATCATCAGAGGAAAGATGGGCGCGCCTGTTCAAGATATCAACCGCTTCTTCTTCCTGAAGGAATGCCTGGTCTACCTCATCGCGGTTAGATGTAGACAGGTTTTCCTTGAGGAGCCTAAAGCAATGCAAGCAGACCTCGCAGGTGTCGCGAAGATCCTCAGCCTATGACAGTAGCTTCTGGAGGTAGGCAACAACAAAAAGAGCAAAGAAAAAAAATTTGCGCAACGAAAACCTTTTCCTCAGCAATCTTCTTTTTTTGAATGCGTAAATAATCGGCACAGAACAATCGGACGTAGCCATGGGCCACGCGCATCGCGTGTAGTAAACAGCTAGACCTAGAGCAAGCCGAAACGTTTATACTGAACGGCGCCGCACAAATTATCTCACATCTGCGCAGCTGTCATGAATGCCTTTCCAGAACTGCTTACGGTTTAACATTTTATGACTAAGGGTGTCTAAGCGCTTTGGGCTGTAATATTTAACTTGTAGGCCGCACTCATTGTCAAAACTAAGGGTAATGTCCGTCTGGTGGCACCAATGACCTTTGCTGTCCTCGACGTGGGAAAGCACTTAAGTAAAGTAGCAACAAAACATCATCAATTGGGAAGCTTCGGCCACTCATGGCTTAATCATGCCGCACCGCACGTTTTCTGGCTGCTGAAACGCTGAGGTAAAGGTCGAGATGATACAGGAAGACGTTATCTGCGACGCCGAAAACATGTGATTGCGGGAAGTGAAATAAACGGCTCGGAAATCATTGAGCTAACTTTTTTACAAATGTTGTTTAGGCACAATGTGCGTCGAATGGGGAAGATGGTTAGAGCGTACAATGCATGTAATGGAAGGGAAGCAAGCAGGCAGTGAGAAAACAACTGCATAACAGCGCGCCTGCTGATTGTGGCATTTAGTTACAGATTAAGTTGGCCTTCGCTGCATACAGATGCTTTATTCTGTGTGCAAGGAGAGTTTTGACAAAGTGACCTAAACCAGGTGTTCGCGGTGTCTCGCGTGCTTCTGATTAACGAATACTGGCGGGTAAGTTGAGGTTGTAAGCTGCAAACTGCGTACGCGTTCGGCCTTTAGAGAGCGGCAGAAGCCCATCCCCACACACGCTAGACATAATTAAAGTTTGAGAATGCATTTTTCTTGACGACAAGACACCAGAGCAAGGTTTTACTGCAGGAAAATAATTAAAACTAGATTTAAGCGCAATGCAAGCTGATGACAACTATCGATCGCACTGAAGTGAGCACACACAGCAAGGGTAATTATGGCCCGTTAAATCTCGTGAACAAAGCAAATGAGGACATACATATTAACATGTTGTTTTCACTGACATAAGCGCTCTTCGACAAAAAAATGTCAAATTGAGGCCTGAGTTGTTTTATTTTTCGAAAATGTACTTTTTTGAAAAAAAAAAACTCGCTTCTTTAACTATTTTCTTCTTATTTCGCGCTGCCTGTAGGAAAACGATCTTCCGCATAAATGTTGCAAAGGCTCCTTGAAATACTTGGAAAAAAAGCATGGATGTAATTCACAGTAATGCGTATTAAAACCAACAAGAAAATTTTCGACACATCGTTTATAGCTCGCGTTAAATTCGGCCGTGAAATCCCAAAACATTGCAGTGAACAAAAACAGAAGGTCTGCGCCGCCACCTTCAAATACTTTTTTGGCACGCTGGAAGCATTTCTTGGAAATAAAATTTTGGGTTCCGTGCACTTTGAATGTGCCCACATAACATATAAAAAACCCAGGCAAAACAAAAATATCGACCGGACAGGCATGTTCGATCTCTCGTGGAATCACCCTTTAGAGGGCGGCAGCAGCCCACTTTCGCACACGGTAGAACCAAATAAAATCTGAGAACACATTTTTCTTGACGAAAAGCCACCAGAGCAAGGTTTTGCTGCAGCAGAATAATTAAAACTGCGATTTACGCACAATGCAAGCTATTAACAACCATCAGTCGCCCTGAAGTGAGCACTCACAGCAAGGGTAACTTTGGCCAGTTATATCTCGTAAACAAAGCAAATGAGGACATATGATATTAAAACCGTATGTTCATTGACATAAACGCTCTTCGATAAAAAATTGCCGTCAAAATTGAGACCGGTGTTTTTTTTATTTTATTTTTTGAAAATGTACTTTTTTGAAAAAACTCGCTTCTTTAACTATTTTTTTCTTTTTTTGCGTTGCCCGTAGGAAAACTATCCTCTGTATAAATGTTGCAAAGGCTCTTTTCTATAGTTGACACTGTTTTCAAGTTTCTGTTTGAAATAGTAAAGGCGCCAAGGCGCCTCAAACTTGGGACCCTTTTTTGATTTCAGCCGTGTTTGCCATTTTTTCACATTTTCTTCTTAATGAGGACGGCATAAAAAAAGCATGGATGTAATTCACAGTAGTGCGTATTAAAACCAGCAAAATAAATTTTTGACATATCATTTATAGTTCGCGCTAAATTCGGCCGTGAAATCCGAAAACAATGCAGTGAGCAAAAACAGGAGGCATGCGCCGCCACCTTCAAATATTTTTTGGGTGCGCTGGGAGCGTTTCTTGGAAATAAAATTTTCAGTTCCGTGCACTTTGAATGTGCCCACATAACATATAAAAAACCCAGGCAAAACAAAAATTGCGACCGGACAGGCATGTTCGATCTCTCGTGGAATCACCCACTGCGTGGCTGCCGCAGGAACGGGTTACTTTTACCGGCCGGACGTATATGCTCATGGCCGCGTGCGCCGTATTTTAATGGGGATCAGCAGACATCTCATACCTTTGTTTGTGTTGTGCTCTTATCGCAAATTTTAGGCCATAACCAACACGAAGGTACCTTCGCTTGCTACAGCAGCCGTGTCTCTTTACGCCAGCGTTTCATTGAGTTACGCCAGGTCGCATGCTAAAGGAACGAGCTGCTGGCCTTACTCCGAATTCCCATTCCCATTTGTTGCTATGGGATTCTTTTCTACGCCCATGCGGCGAAAGTGTGACTTTTTTAAATACACTGTCACGCTGATACACAGCAACACACGATTTTCCTTGGATACCTAGTCGGAGAATGCCTACATGCTTTAAAAAATCACAGCATATCCACGGAGTGAATGATGATGAGTGGGCGAAGCTGCGGAGGTTCATCGGTAAACCGTGAATCTTCCGTGAATTCTGCCCAGTACATCATCACCGACGTGAGATCGGGCGCGTTTATACTAAAGGTTCGATGAGTTATGACGACTTGCAGCTCACTTTAATTTTACATGTACGCTGTGAATTTTCATTGATTAGAAAACCATTGCTTTAGAAAAATCTGGCGTCTTTCGTTAAGCAGCTGGCGTCTTTTCGTTTTGCTTTAGAAACATCTGGCGTTCTTTCGTTTTGCTTTTACAAAACATCTAGCGTCTTTCGTTGGTTTATTTCATCAATCAACAGCGTTTTGAACAAAATTTATTGTTTAATCACGCACAGGAGAAATCTCACCAGGCACTACCTTGGAGGTAAACAATGGCTGCTAATGGGAATGAGAGACAGAAGAAGTCGGCTTTTAGCTAACACTTACACTTCTACTGCTGCTAACGTTTCCTACTGGAACATGCCAATGGCTGCTAATGGGGAATGAGAGACAGAAGAATTTGGCTTTTAGTTAACGCGCACGCTGCGAATTTTTTATTGTTCAACAAAGCACAGGAAAAATCTCCCACCGGCACCACCTTGGAGGTCAAAGCGTAAGACTTGTTACGGACTACGACTACTACTACTACTACGACGACGACGACGACGATTACGAGGGACGAACAGGTGCCGCCTTAAGGAGCTTCGCCCCTAAAAGAAATTACGATCGTTGCAAAGGGTTTAGAGTAAGAATGATGGAAGATATAAACAGCAGGCCACTGGGGATTGGCCAAGAATTGGCAGAAAAAATTACCTACCTACCTTCAGTGTGGGTGTGAGCCATATTTGGGAAGCATATCATCATCGTCGCCCTCGTCGCGTTCCAGAAGAAGAAGCTCCTACGAACTGCATGCGCACAATACAATTCATATGTGACCACTTTTATCTATATCTTTAACTTATTCTTTTTTTGGCCAATCCCACAGAGTAGGTGTGAGCCATTCATAAAGGCTATCATCATCATCATCATCATCATCATCACCAGTTCTTGCGCATGCTCCTCAGCTGGAATCCCGCCCCAATGCACTCAGCATCAGCAAGCAACATCTTGTGACCCTCGAATTCTGCGTCCGTGACCTTTTACCATCAAACACGCATGTACACCAAAATCCAAAGGTAAGAGGATAACGGATCTTTCCGTTAGCAATATTTGGAGGGACAGCCTCCGTTGGGTCGCTTAGGATTGGTGAATTACATTAATTTTTTCTCTACATTCTTACTGTTCACAGCAGCAGACAACGGACTAAAAGTAGCACCCACCCCCGCCTTTCAAACGACCAGAGCCTAAGCGCACGCTGTGCTCATCACGGCGTTCAAGCAAGTTTTCTCTCCGATAGCATCCGCCATTCTAGACGGGGGACTTGACCGCTCCCGCGATGCATAAAGCCCCAACCGCATGCACGCGATTTTCGAGCGACGGCGACGAGCGACAGCGACAAACGGGCTCCGTCGCGATGTCGCGTCGCGACGGGAGCACCCACATGTTCGCGACAAAGTGTCATGGTTGCTAGATTTAAAACTATTGCGTGCACGCAGGTAAATTGCAAAAAAGAATTACAGAGTAGATGAATGCCAGCATGTCAAATTTATTATTGACTTGTGTGAGATAAGGAAGTCACAGCAGCATTACGGGATTTTCTTTTTTTTTTTTTGCAATGTTTTGTTTAACTGCGACAGTAGTATCTGCTGTGACCTCGAGTGGGCGCGCGGAAGCGCACGCTATCTATCTACTACGCATCTACGACGTCTACGACGCTACGACGCACTTTAAACTGACATTGCAGCAAGCTACTATCATTGCAGCAAGCTACCACCGAAATATCGAAACGAGCCGTCGATCAAAATTAACGACAAAATACGGCCGCTGCCTCGCTCTCCACGTGAGATGGGGTTGCAAAGAAGGTAGGCTATAACTTGCATTCATTGAAGTACGCGCCGATTGGAAGCATCAAGAGCAAATTGCAACCGAAGCGAGGATCGGTGATGCTGCCATGTTGCCGGAAATCGTCACGCTCACTTCCGGGCGACAAGACATTTTTTCTAGTTTTCCAGAAAGCTGCGACGCGACAAGCGACGGCGATGGGTGGCCCTCCGCGACAGCAAATCATGTCGCTCGTCGCCGTCGCTCGTCGCTGTCGCCCGAAAATCGCGTGCATGCGGTTGGGGCTTTAGTCCAGAAGCCTGCAGTCTCTTCAGTATGATAGAAACGACAGGCGATACTCATCAAGAAGCCGACACGGCGACCACAGCGTTTCGGAAGAACATGATTCGAGAAGCACGCCTCCGAGCGGGAGAGAGGCGGCCAAAAAAGCTGGAGCGACCGAGCCCAGAAGACGTCTGCATGAAGACGATGCACATCCTCCAACGCCATCTAGGACGAAAGGTGGCCGGAGCCTGAGGTAGGACGCAACTGCAAACAGATATTCGGCAATCGGGAAATTAGCGGGGTAAAATTCATTCGGAAGTGTGAACCTGCTTCCCCTTCTAATAGATAATTGATGCGCAGAGCATATCTTTCCTGATGCACCGTGCGAGATTTAACGAGATTCTTTCAAACTTCCTGTAGTGTCGCACACTAATAATAGATATTCTCCCGAACAATTGCTTGCATTGCAAATATGTAGATAGATGGCACCACAGCGGCCCATGTACATAGAGAGTGCACATGTTTGAATAACGGAATTCGTGTTCGCCTTCGTTGGACTCGAGTCGCGTGTTGCGTCCGTTCGGCCGTCTGGTCCGGCCGACATAACACTCCCTTAGCAAAAAATTATTTCGCCGACGATTACGATACTCTGTATAGCGAAATTTGAGCGCAGCTGTTGAGGTGCTCCGATTTCGCGATTTACGAGGTAAAATGATTTGAGAGATATGTACATTTGTCTTGACGGTGGCGATTACTTCCTGCTTCAGTGTAGCTATCGGCAGGGTCCTCTGAGCGGAGGCGCTTAGCTCTTGCTTCCGCGGCGTGAACCTGTCGGTTCTGGCTCTGCGTCGCTTAGCCCTGTGGCCAGGCAGCTCATTCAGCAGCAGGAGACGAAGCAGTTCCCTAAGTTCCGTCGTTCATTGTAAATGGAACGCTGTCGCTGATGTGGCTCGGCTGAAAATGTCATCGGTGAACTGGCGACTGCGCGTTCACGGGCTCAGGCCACCTTTCATGCCGCGTTCAATTCTGCGTTCATGCCACGCTGCGTTTCCTCCTCTCCTTCTTCGCTTTCCTCCTCATCCTTCTGTTGTACATTCCTCCGTATTTGCCTTCTCGCTGCCTTCTCAATCCCTCTTATGCTACTGATACAGGTATAGTTGGCTGGAAGATAGGCGATGACTAACGGAAGAAGAAGGTCATCCGGACCTCTAAAACAAGAGACATGGCGCTTCGTCAGCCCGAATGGAACTCAGTCTTTATTAGATGCGAAGCCGCTTATGGCGGAGTTCAATCCGGTGGTGGTGTGCGGCGTGACCACCCTTACTGCGCATGCGCAAATTCTCTTCACTCACCTCCTCTCGAAGCGCCATCCCCCCCCCCCCTCTTGCGCGCCTCATTCTCTCCTGCGCAACGCCGCGATGAGCGCCTGTCGACCGCGTTCCCCGCACGTTCTGTGAGAATTAACGGCCAGGCTAGAGGGAAGACACAACGCGCGTAGCGTTCCTCTTCGCGTTCCACGACGCTTTGAATGGATGGATGCAGCTTACAGCGCGGGACTTCGCCCCAGCTTAAGAACCTGGCGAGCCCAGCTCCTAAAATAATTACACCATCTCCCGCTCAAGCGAACCATCTCCCCGCTGCTTCGCATCCACACATGGTTCCCTTTAGTGGGAGATGGTGTAATTTTTTTTAGCGTCCCCTTCGTCCAGTATCCAGGCGCGACGCTTCAACACACAAAGCAACAGCGCCGCGCGACGGCACTGCGTCTTAGCTGATAAATAGCTTAAGATTAGTGCTAGCTTGCGCTGTCTCCCCCGCTTCCTTTTTTTGCTGCTTCAATTCCTAGGGCGGTCTGCACGGCGTCTTCGAAATTCAGGTCCCCTTTTTCCAGCAATCATGTTTGGACGTCTGCGTTGATGACGCCACACACGACGCGGTGGCGGGGCATGTTTTCAAGTTCTTTACCGAAGTTGCAGCGCTCGGAAAGGCTCTTCAGCGCTGCAATGAAGTTGCTGATGGACTCTTCTTCCGCGCGAACGCGCGAGGTGAAGCGGCAACGCTGCACAACAGCAGAGTGTTTTGGACAGTAGTGGTTTTTCAGAACCAAGAGACTCTCGTCGAGCGCCTTGTCACTTGGCTTGTCAGGCTTGACCAAATCGCAAAGCAACGCATGCGTTTCGCGCCCGCAGCATGTGATGAACACAGATGTTCTCTTGTATGCAGCGATGTCATTCGCTGTGAAAAACACCTTCAGCCGGTCCACGTAGCAGGGTCAGTCATCGCCTCCTCCCTCGAAAGGCTCGAGATTGCGAAAATTTGGTATTTGGACGGACGGTCGAGCAGCAAGAACTCACAAAAAAATGTCATCCTCGTCGCCGCTTGATAATGCTTGGCTGGAAGATAGCCGATGACTAGCGGAAGGAGGAGGTCATCTGAACCTCGATAACAATAAGAGACATGGCGCTTCGTCAGCCCAAATAGAACTGAGTCTTTATTTCTTTAGCGTCCCCTTTGTCCGGTCCTCAGGCGTGTCGCTCCAACACACGCAGCAACAGCGCCGCGCGAGGGCGCTGCGTCTTAGCTATTAACATTGTGACAGATACAGTCGCGCTCAATATGACTTGCAACATGGGAGCGCGTGGCCTCAGGAGCTCAAAGGTCAACCATAGCTTCCACTAGCCCTTATTTCCACCACTAAATACTGTTTTCACACCTCAGGATGGTTGCAAATAAGAATATGTCATTTAGTTGTCGAAATGATGGCAAGTTGAAACCGTGCGCAACTTTTCAGCTCGTGCGGCCACGCACTCCCGTGTTGCAAGTCATATTGAGCGCGACTGTACATTCAAAGGTCATTTTCGAGCGCTCAAGAGCGCTCGGGCGATGCGCATCACGATCGGCTGGTCGAAACTGAAGGCTTTCAGCTCATTTGACTCGTTATTTGAGAGCACCGTGCTCTGGGACGCTCTCATTCGGACCTTGGAGCGCGACCGACATCTGATATCGCGACTCTGGCGCTTCGCCTGTTTGAAACAGAAGATGCAGCAACGTGTTCCCTCTTCCGGCCTCCTGTTGCTCTGGCCACTGATCTGACAAGCGACTGCACGTTCGGCTTCGACAGTTGTCCTCTGGCTTGGATCAAGATCAGGCGCCGCAGTGTACCACAATTCATACGTACTCCGCGTTAGCTATTTCAGGCTCCGCTGAGCTCAGCGTTCGGTCTCCTATTGATAAACTGAACTGAACTGAAGTGATACACCCTATCCAATAGATCGTTCGATTGGTGACGCCGCCGACAAAAACGCGAACCGTGTCGCGAAGTATACAGAGATGGGCTCCAAAAATCGCTCTTAGGTAAAAGCGGTTTGGCATATTTACTGAATTTAGAAACAATCATTAGCTGTTACTTCGACAACGACAAATATTTGCTCTTTACCGTTAAATTTGCTGACATTACAACCCATCACGTCAGTGTATATACTATGAGTCAGTTGCAGTAAACCATGCATCAGGCTGAAATGATGCTAACCTAAGTTTTGACATCAGCAGCCATGAATAGGGTTCGGCTCTGACTGGCTTTCGTGCACCTTCTACCTGAATGACAGAAGCTTTGGATTTTGGTGTGCCCTTCAAAACCATTCATATTGACTAATTATGTGAGTGCTATGCAGGTACGTCTTCAGTACTTTAAATAACTAATTCTCGTGTAGCAAAGCACAGCTCAACTGAAAAAAAAATTAATGTTGACAAATAACACTTTAGAAGTTATGCATTAAAATCTTACTTTAATGCCTGATCTGTCTCTATCTAGCTCTCTCGACTTCGTCTATACGGTACATAGCGGTTGTGGGTAAGTGACCAACTTATTATTATTTCCACCAGTGCACGGCCACATGCGAGTGCGCCGTGGCTCAATTCGTAAAGCGGACTCTTTGCCCCTTTCCAATTCTGATACATACCCAATGCCGCTGAATAAATTGGGCGGATCCTTGAGAGGGCGCACTGCAGTCGGCGACAGCCGATGTGTACAGTCGCATGGGTACCACTGTCCAATCCGGCAACGTGTCATATAGCTGCGGCAGCCAGCTCAATTCGCCCATTCCCGTGACGTCAGTGGTTGTTAACTGTCTAAGAAAGATCATTCGGGTATTAGGCGTAGATAACGAACGTCCTAGCAAAATTCATACGGGACACTCATTTCCGTTTCTACCTAAGGGGAGATGCGGATTGAAAAACGCGAGTTTTTTCAAAAATTATCGATTTTTTGTTTTCACCTGTTTTGTTAAGATTAGTATCTCTACTGTTCCCAAAATAAAGATCAAAGTCGAAACTAAAGAGCAAATGCGTTAAAACTGTGTGTAAAGTAGCACAAGGTGGCTGGTAAAAGAACGAAAGTGTGCCGTCTTCTAGCGCCTCGCGGCCGATAACACGCGGCCGCTCGCCATTGTGGATCCCATGAGGAGATCACCAAATAACCACGGTTCCCGCGCTGCTGAAGCGCAAGAAATAATACAAAAGAGCATGGTTTTGCCGCGCTTTTCGAGCGCTGCGACTGGCTTTTCAATCACGTGGTACGGATCGGAGACCGCCATTGGCCGCTGCGCGCCTTGCGTGTTGAGACGGTTGCGAAGCCTACTTGCAGGGTTCGTGTTTCATCGAGCTGCGCATCTGAACAACGTTTCTTTCGCGTATTTATTTTCATCATGGACGAAGAGAACCGTAGCAAGCGCTGTCGCCGGCCAGTGAACTATCGCTCGGTGAACAAATTTCGAGGACGCCGGCGCGAATCGAAGCCAAACACTAGCCGAACGGCAAGTCGCGTCTGCTGCCGGGAGGCCTAGCGACGGCGACGGCGATGCTTCCGACGAGTTTGCCGCGGCGTTCGAGTATGTCAGTGCCTCTCAAAGAGAAGATCGGGCTCTTCGACGACAAAGAAAGATCACGGTAGAAAGAGTTTTCCTTGGTCGCTGACATGACAGCATTGAAGATCCTCGTGATCGGTGCAGTGTGTCCAACGTGTCACCTTTCGGGAATACGCGTCGAGAACCAGCTTACAAATGCAAAGGCGTCCTTTCCGGAACTACAATGCGAGAACAGCGAGTGCCCCGAAAGTATTGTTTCGATGGCGTATACGTTAAGGCGGGTTGCTTCGAGCGAGGAGGCCAGCGTAAGCGCGGCGAGTGACGGACCGATCGCAAGCAGAACCTACGGCAGCGGGAGATCGCTCAATAGCTACTCTGCTCGAAAGAGCTGTGAAGGAGAAACTTATGGTGCTGGCTCATTTTAGTTGCAGTGGCTACTAGAAGAACAATTTACCACTTTTGTGTGCATTGTTGATCGGATTTAGTTACTTCTTTCATAAATAAACATCCAATTTTAACTACAAACTTCGTTTTTCTCAAAACACTCTTTTTGGCAACTTTTTCAGCGTGCTCCTCTTGATTTTTGTACTTCTAGTGCTCGTATCTGCGTGAAATTTTGCCCAAATTTTCTTTAAGGTGTGAGGAATGCAGTTATTTCCTCCAAATCTCGATATTACCTATGCATACTTCATACTTCATCGACTTACCTATGCATATTTGAAAATTTGCAAGCAAAGATTTACGGGTGTCTGGGTAATATGGATTTCCCATGTTTGAATTTTTCACGTATAGTAAATAATTTGTATGCACTTTCTGGATAGTTTTCGGTGCTCTATAGTTCAAATGAAACAATATGAGAAATCTATTGTTAAAATGTATAGAAGTTTAAGGATCAAAGAAGGGGAGCTACAAGGCCTATGTCTTACACTTTTTTCATGGTGCAGAACAAAAAGTATGGCACTTGCAAGAAAACAAATTATATATTTGAAATCAGCATAAAAATCTATACAATTGGCCCGAGTTTGATTTTTCTAGGGTGAATATAAAAAAACGCTTCTTCGAGTAGCGTCTCCCGTTAAGGATAATTTAATATATAAAATTAAAGAATGATATCTTACTTTTCACTTAAGCTTCGAGAGGGCTCAGGCTGGCGCAACTCTTTGCAGTGGTGAAGGGTGAGTGCACAACGGTTCTTTATTGAGGTCCGGTTCCGAATAAACTCTTAGGCTTTGGTCGAGTATAGTGATCCACACTTTAGTCGGAGACTGACAGACCAAGCTGTCACGCCAAGCTCCAGGGTTCGATAATTAACATAGAAATGTTTGCTTTGATATTGCGCTATTCATGAATTGGAATCGTTAGAAATGAAGAATTTTAGGCAATATTTATTACAGCACTGTGTAATTCTATCTATTTACTCTCTCAATAGCGAGTGTTTAGGTTAGTAAAGATTGGTGCTGTAAGCTAATCGGCAGCACAGCTGAAGCTGGAAAGCCCAAGACACACGAAAACAAACCAATTTTTAAAGAAACAGCGTGCAGTTGCTTACAACAATCGATTTCATTACCATCACAAATGTTCATACCAATGTCTCGCAGTCGGACAAGCATGTATGAGGATGAGCTGAAGCGTCGACGTAGCAGCGACGAGCGCCGCAAGTTCAGTGACACACGTGACCGAGAAGAACGACACGGCAGCTATGTGTCGCGAGCATCCGATTACCATTCGTCACGCCGTACAAGGTATCTGGATGCGGACGCTCGGGACAGAGGAAAGCTGGATCAACGCAAAGCCGGTAAGTCTGCTGCATATGTGCAGATGCTACCCCGTTTTTAACTTGAGATATTTCGCTACATTATTCAATTCCTTGAATCGTCGTTGGCCTTGGAGTTAGCCTTCACGCCCCAGCTGGCTTTGTATGCTACGCAGCTGCCGAGTCTTTACATCGTATGTTCCATTCGGGTGTATGGACCAGATTGAATGTGTAGCTTAAATGGGTCCAGAGCCAATTTGCAAGTAATCATCGAATGACTTCAGTAGCGCAGTTCTTCGCCTCATGAATCGATTGCCGCAAAAATTTCTCGAATCCGTCAAGAACGAGCGGATATGCATGAAATTGCCGCGGGCTTTAAGCGCTTTATTTCCGTTCTCGTCGCGGTGAGCATTGGAATCTACACAGGGAGGGATGGCACGGGAGGAAGAAGTTACGTTGATATATGTGCGTTGTTTTCTTGCAACAAATCAGCACGTACCAACTCACCCAACTTGCCATTTTGGTACTGTTATAGCCCCTTAATTAGTCATATTTATATCAACCTCATTGTTACGTGGTACTGTTTTTGCTACTTCTGTCTTTGTTGCAAACGCGACTTACGTAAGCTGGAAGGCATGATATCCTGCAAATATAAAGTTTATTGCCCGCAATTTAAAAAATTCCTTGTTATCAAAATAGTGCCTAAAATCTCACCTTGTGTAAAACGTGGTTGTCGCACAACGAAAAGCAACGTATATGCTAAGCTTGCTTTCGCTGTCGCAGATGCTGATGCTGATGCTAGCGGAATGACTACTGGCAAAAGCCGTACTCCGCCGTCTGACACAGCTAGGACAACGAAAATTCTAGACGATTTGGCACCGAACTCTGCCAGACGGGACAGTTTTATGACAAGGGAAACAACACCTGACCCTTATAGCCACACACGGAGGATTCCATCAAAAGCTTCCAGGGTTCGCGTTGAGTCTGAAGCTGACCAGCTGAGTGACATTCGAAGCCCAATCAGTCCACCTCGTCGCAATAGTCTGCCTAGGAGGACGTCTTCTAAGCCACCCAGACCGCGGGACAATCCTAGAAGGGATAGCGACGCATTCCAAGTGAGCCCGCATTACAGAAATAGCCCTCCAAGGAGTACTGGAACGTCGAGAGAGCGCGATGATTACGATTCGCGCATTGACGAGCGTAGTCGCTCCCGGAGGTCAGAGAGACCACCAGACCGCAGCAGTCACCCAAGGTGGAGCGCACCTGACGCCTCCAAGCTGCGCGATCATCATGATTCGCGTAGTAGCCGCAAATAAGGGGTCCGACAGTGTGACTGACCGCAGCAGCCTTCCGAGAAGGAGCGCTTCCGTGACATCAAGATGGCGCTATGATTACGAGGAGCACACTGACCGTCGGAGAGGAGGTCGTAGTCCCGGCACTCCACGCGACCTCTCCAGTCTTCCACGGAGGATTTCTGAACCATCTGGGTTGCGCAATTTCGAATCGCGCACCGACCGGCGAAGCGGTGCACGGTGGTCCGTGAATCCGCGCGATCCCAGAAGCCCTCCAAGAAGGAGTTCTTCGACAGCGTCAAGGTGGCGCGACTATTACGAGCCTCCCACTGACCGCCAGGGTGCAGCCCAAAGTCCTGGCACTCCACCAGACCGCTCCAGTCGTCCAAGGAGAATGTCTGGATTGTCGAGGGACCACGATGAGTTCAGACACCAGAAATCGACATCGGACCACGACATCGAATCAGACACCAGAAAGCGCAGTGACGAGCCGACCCAGAGACACACTTCTGAAGAGAGCACACCTCCAAGCAGGAAGGCGTCGATTTCTCAAGGCGAAAAGGAGGAAGTCAAGGTATGGCGCTTGTGTCCTCTCTTTTCCAAGAGATGCGGCGACAAAATGTGCACGTGGCATTTACTCAGAGGAAACAGAATACTGAAAATATTTAGAATTACGTCATTGATATTAAGAAGCCAAATTCTTGTAACTATCCGTGATACAATTTATATTGCAGCATTCGGTTGCACTTCAATACTCATAAAGATATTAAAGAAAACACTTATTATGCATCAGACAAAGTATGTCTATCCTGCAAGGTGAACAGTATTTTTGTTTGCGCCTATTACGGTCAATGCAGCCACCTTAAACGTTGCATCATTTTCTCGCTTCATGCGCGACTTGTTGTCATGGCGCACGTTGATTTCAATATCAATTACAGCAGTCATTTGGTTGTTCTAGGTATGGTATGGTATGAATAACTTTATTGATGTCCTGAGGATTCAGTCCAGGACTGATGCGGGCCGCTCCCACGTAGGGACAGAGAGGCCAAGCACTTCTGACGCCCGGATGATGATGTTCTAGGTAGCCCATTTTATTTTTACTTTTTTTCAGCTCGTCTGCTTAATTTATCCGACGGGCAGCAGGATAATTGGAGCAGTAGAATAATGTCGCCTTCTCCCCTCTTCTCTCGTCTTGTCTCGGCTCCGTGCTTGTGTAGAGCGAGATTTATGTAGAACAAAATCTTATTTTGATGATGCGCTATCTGAATACTAAGATACTTGATGCATTCTCTAGAGCGAATAGACCACGTTACTCTAAAGATGCTGTGATGCAGGCCAAGGACGTGAAACTAGCGGTTAAGGCCGACACCGGCACAAAGTCTTCAGCAAGCTCTGCGAAGCAGCATGCTGGTGGCAGCGATGTGCCGCAGCCGAAGACCGCCGACAGCACCAAGGCAGGCGATGACGCATCGAAGTCCAAGCCTCTCGAGACTCCAGACGGAGATCATTACCCGGAGCATTCCATGCACGGATCGATTAAAGATGAAAGCGAAGAGACTCCTCCGAAGCCCAAAACCCCCGAAAGCCCACCGTCAGAAGAATACCTGCCTCCTTCTCAGATCGGCAAGGAGGAACCGGTAGTCGTCGAAATCGTGGGTCCCTTTTCCGATGACGATGTGAGTTGAACATATGCCGTAATTTTCTCACTGCGTTCTGATCAAACTCCGCTTATGATTGCGATAGCAATTATATGGACACTTCAGGCCCATTTTTCCCGTGCCCATCTACGCCACTGTGAGGTTCAATGTAAAGTGCAATGGCGATTACCTCGCCCCGCGTGCTGTATGTCTTACGTGCGAGTGAAATCGCATGAGTGCAACCGACGATCGCGTTCCCAGCTGAGAGGAAACGCGCCGGCCATATTAAATCGTGCGAAACACACATGGGGCAGGAGAGGGGTGGGTCAGAAGTACCAGCATACGTGAAGTGGTTCAGAGACCAAAAATAACTCAATAAATTGCAGTTCGGTGTGTTCGGCGATCTGGGATTCGCATAGGTTCATCAGTTAATGTTAAGCAAAAGTTTTCTGAACATGCTAGACATAGGCGTACGACGCCAGCTCTCAGGAACGGCAATTTGCATACTGTCCTATCTGGATGACTTTCTGGTATTCACTGATCCCGTGGATACAACCCACGATGTCGCTATTTTGAAAGTTGTTAAAGAAAATGGTATGAAATTAAGCTTTTCCTTCGAATGACCGCATCATAACTAAATTCAATATCTTGACTTGAATCTTGTATTGACATGCGATAAAGGAAAGGCCGATATTCAACCTACGCCTGCGTCGTGCGCAAGACTATCCATTACTGTTCACATCACGCTGGCTGAGTAGCATGGTATCAGAATTGAGGCGTATGATGTGCTCAAGGAGAGAGTCACATGCAAGCGACTATGGATATTTTTAAAGGCTTAGCGAAGAAAGTGAGAACTGCTGAGCTATCCGTTCTTGAGATCTTTGCGGCCAAGGCTCACAAACCTGATGATCCCTTCAGGGCAATCACTTGTGTCCGAGCATCACCCGTGGCAATTGGTTGTTTCCGCGTGCCCAAACAAACATCTGTCAACGCTAAATGTGACAAACCCGTTTCTAGTCCCTAGCTCGGATAAAATCACAATATACTGTCGGCCGCAAAAACTTTGCGGGATCTGCAGCTCGTGGCGGAGCGACGGAAAACTGGATTGATGTGCCACCTACCCGTCACACGGCGTGGTGTTGAGGCTATCGGCCGTGGCATTGGTTCCAGCAAAGGTTTTGGCGGAGCTAATCACGGATCCCACAGCCTCAACAGCTAACCACGTGGAGATCCGTGGAGCTAACCACGGATCCCACAGCCTCAACACCACACCGTGTGACGGTAAGTGGCGCAGCAATGCAATTTTCTATCGCTCCGTTTTGCGGCCTTTTGAATGATCCGGTTTGTGTGTTGTATTTGTTTTGTTTTTGTTTTTTATCTCCTGCACGCTACACTCAGCGCATTTAAAATGAGACTGACGATTGCATTTTCTGAAATGAATCGGCTATCTCGACTGGATCATCCTGGAGCTCCTGTCTCTACCTAAACCATACGGACGTTGTCTCGGAATTCCAAACATTTATGCAAAAGTAAGACATATGTAAGGTTCGAAGGTGGTTCCTTTGCCGAGTAACATTTTTCATAGTAAAGTGGTGTATAGCGGTGTTTTCAGACAAGTGTATGATTTGGCTGGTGAATGTATTCGCACCTTTCGATGCGTTGATGAGTTCCTTGTTATTTTCAAATCCCTCGAGCCGGAACCATTGTAACATATTCTTGATGTCTTCAGGAAAAATTAATCAGGACTCAAATTCACGCTTGATATTCCGGAACATAACAGATTGCGGTATTGAGATTTAGCACTTACTGTTGAACCAGACCACCTGTGCTGGCAATAGCCCCTAGGAGCGAGAAGCCACTGCTGAACTACAAGTCTTGTCAGTCAAAACTTGTCAAAAACATCATGGTTGTCGGGTGCCCAGGAATGGTGGTAAAAAGATCCTGTCCCCACAAGAGGCAAACTAGTCTCGAGGCCCAAGGGCATTGTTTCAGCGAAGCCACTTTCGATAACTCAGGCTTTGAAGAATATGCAGTTAGAATACTGAGAAAATTATAACCCTCTGAACGTAACCTGGAACAGCGCAGTAGTACAGATGACCGTCATAAGAAAGTAGTGGTAATGCCCTAGGTGCATTCACTTTCCCACAAGTTTCGGAAAGTAAAGGTCAGCTATGGTGTCAATGTGCTGTTTTCAGCTCCTAACAAAGTGGGCAATGTGGGAGCCGCAGTACAAAGAAAGACAGAGACATTGGGAAGAAGCACAGGCGCTAGAATAAAACACGTGATTAAGTTTGTTCCTTGTAAGACTGTTGTGTACCAGATTCATTTGCCCTGCGGCCGTACTTATACAGGGTGAACAGGCCAGTGCATTAATATGAGGCTTTTAGAGCGCAATAATTCATTAGAAGTGAAATCATCTAATTTGGCAAAACACTGTTTTGAGTGCCAGTGTGTACCGTTTTATGTTGACACTAAAATCTTGTTTGTTCATAATGATAGCTGCACAAGAGAAGCGGCTGAGCCATTTCATATGTCGAGAAAAGCAAGTGATAGCGTTAGCCAACCTTCCCTGGCGTTATCATCAAAGGAAATGGGCTTGTTCATCATTGCTGGCCAGTTGGCTCCCACTAGGCGCTGCCTCTGGTAATGACGAATGTATTTATTTTGACAATGAACGTGTGCGCTCGCTTTAGGCCTTTTTCTAAAAAAGTAACGTCATTTTTTAATATACCCAGTTGCAAGTTGAGCGCTCTGTGCCTCACTTCTTTATCCTCGTGTTAAGCGCTGTTTTATATTTATCATGGAAACATACTGACTCGCCCAATCTGCCTGTCTCCTTCAGTTTGCCTCTAAGGCATATGCACTTTGTTGATGCTGTGGCTGGTGACGATGAAGAATTATCGCTGAGCCCTTTGTAATGCGGGGCGGGGAGGGGTTGCTTTATACCATACACTCGTTACGGAATTCGCATTGTGTGATGGCTGGTGTTATTTTGCTCTTCTACCACGCTAAATTACATCTCTTAACGCGGTTCTCTGTCAGACAGGACTCCTGTATAAGGTCTTGGCATTGAATTTTTACTGCGTTAGAGCTCCTCTCATTTTTTTTTTCGTATGATATACACGCACGCCCATTTTATCTTTTCGCCAGGTATGCTGCGAGGCGTCTAATATGTATTTGTCACTCGGGTAATACACGTTCTTTAATCAGATGCTCTGTTCGTCCTCTAAAAGAGCGGGTTTTTTCGCGGCAGCAACTATAAGAAACTTAAAGCGCATTTGTGCCGTCTACGTCGCCGCGATGTTCCGTATAAAGTTCAAGGGCGATAACTTCGGGCCACGTGTCGTATGTTTTATCTTGAAGTGAAAGCCGACCGACTACCGTGGCTCAAACGGAGACAGAAGGAACGCACTGGTCGTCCTCCGTCGGCGAAAGACCCGTGGGGAACGGAGTGAGGGGCTACATGGCTCCAGCTGAAACTGCGTGCTTTAAGCTGCCGGTTCCGGTCGCACGCGCCGTATCTTGAGTTGCATCAGCAGGCGGCTGATAGCCATGTACGTGCTGTGTTTTGCTGTGTTTGCGTTGAAGCTATAGACAGCACGAAGGGCGCTTCGTTCGCTGCAGAGACTGCGTTTCCTTACGCCAGCGTTTAGTTGAGTTACGCCTGGTCGGGTGCTGAAGGAGTTAGCTCCTAGCCTTAATTCGTATAACTTTCCAATTCGTTGATATCGCAAGAACTGCTTCGCCCTAGCTGCAGACTGATCGACTCTCTTTAAACACTTCATGAATTATGGATATGCACAGCAAGCGTTCCGCGGTTGCTCACCTTCAGTATAACTATATACGATGTAACCATAGCGAGCGAACAGTTTCGCGAAGAGTCAGGATTTTATAAGTGCCTTAGAAAAAAAAAGATCGCTCCCTCACTGCCTCGCCCAGGAGCACGTGTACCAAGGGGAGTACGTAGAGGAAGACAGCAGTTTCGGCTGGTTCCGCGTGTGGATCCTGTGCTCGGTGGCCGCCATCGTGCTCCTCATCCCTTTCTCGCTGACCATCATGCAATACGACGTGACAGGCTGGCTCCGAAAACCAGCCCACGGACCAGGTTCCGGCGGACACTTTGAACCCGATTTCATCATACTGTGGCCACCAAATGTACTGTATACCATCTTCGCAGTGTATAATGCTGCAGTGGACGGTTAACCAGCTAAAATTAGTTGGTCTTAGTATTCAGCTCAATATAATGGAACGCTTTGTTATCATAACCACAACCTTCGCATTAGGTAGAATTTCTGGGTTGACTAGAAGTAAAAAGTAGGAGTAATACTTTATATACGCTTTTTTAAGAATGATTACCGGCTGCAACGAACACAGCGGATCGGCAACGCAGGGTGTTTCCGGAGCGATGCCACGTACTGGCTGAATTGACTACAGACACTTTTATACTGTCGCTGAATTACATATGTAAAGGGAATCCGTTCTGTCTAGCAGCAATGAGCAGCTAGCGCCAGAACGATAGGCAGCCAGCCGTCTCATATTCATTTCAAAATAAGGTAATCTCCGACTATTCCGAAAGTGTTATTTTTTTTAATGTTACGTCCCCTTCTTTAATGAGTACAGGTCAATTTTAGGTCGCGAGTTTTTCAGGGTTCAAGGGCAATGTTCCAACGACGCAGATTTGTTCACCAATAGAGAAACAGCACGACAATGGCGCTTATTTTGTAATCGTTCGTTTTCGTTTCTTCGACTTAATTGTACATAGATAATGTGTTCGTCATTTTCAGGTGCGCTTTATTTCATGTTTTTTTTTCGTCGCTTCACCTGATATGAAGGTTGGTAGGTTATGACGACGAAATATTTGTGCAAACGAAAAACATGGCATCTTAAAAAAGTTCACTATACCGACCTGTATATTTTACAGCGAAAGCTGTTATGAGATCACAAGGGCCGTTTTTGGCGCCGTAGTTGTCCGCCACCGCCGCCGCCGGCGTCCGTAACCGCTATCGCTCGAAATAAGGAAACAAACGAAATAAGAAAAGATTTCCAGGATGGAACGAGGTTCGAACCTGGGTCCTCTGCATGGGATCCCAGTGTCCTACCTCAGAGCCAAGCCGGTGCTTGACACAGCCTCGCGAAAAGACCCTATACAGGCTTCATGTCGGGAAGGAACCGCATTACCACCTATGTAATGTAGCGTGGTAGAAGGGTAAAATAACAACCAAGCGTCACACAGCGCGAATTTTGTAACCAAGCGTCACACAATGCGAATTGCGCGAAGAGTAGGTTGTTGAATGCTTCCAACCCATTACAAAGGTCTCTCCCATAATTCTTCATCATCAGCCACACCATCAACAAAGTGCACATAATGCCTTAAAGGTGTTTAGCGGGTACCACGATTCTCCGCAGAATGACGAAAAATCAAATAGTGGCTGCTTCCCTACTTCAACTATTTATGATCATTTAGAGCGTAGTGGGTTCCTCGCAAGTGCACTTCTATAGGTTGCCAAGGAAGCCCATAAGGCTCCCATGATGCATTTCCTCAGGGTCTCAATAAAGTTCTTTCCCTGTCTCTCTCTTTCTCACGTTGACCTATGTTATATAGCGTGGTGGGAGAGTAAAATAACGACCGGGCGTCACACGATGCGAATTACGTAACTAGTGGGTCGTTTGAAGCTTGCAACCCATTACAAATGGCTCAGCCATAATTCTTCATCGTCATCAACCGCCGCATCAACAAACTGCACGTAATGCCATACATATGGTAGATCGTTTCTCCGCAGAAAGACGAATCATGTCGTGGTGGGTGCTTCCCAACTTCACAAAAATTATTATTTGTGGCGTAGTGGGTACGTTGCTAGTTTACTTGTATTAGTATACACTCTAAGAAAAAAAAGAGTATGCGTGACTCTTTTCGGGGAGTTCTGACTTGCCACGTATAGGACTCTCTTTAAATAGTCACGGCGACTCTCTTGGTGGGTCAGGGTCGGCTCGCTCTAGGATAGTCCCCTGACCCTCTAGGAAGAGTGGAAAGACTCTCATCCGAAGGATCACGTTACCACTTGTAGGGGGTCAGACGACTCTTGCCGGTAACTCTCGTACGGGGGTCAAGTGACCCACACCGAAGCGTCAAGCGACTCCACAAGTATTTTAAGCTACTCATTGGACCCTTGCTCTACTTTTGCGCGACTACTGTTTAAAATAGCGGAGTATTCATTTTAAGCAAGTCCAATAATACTTGCCGTTCTGCCCAGCGACTGCAAAAAAAGAATAGTTCAGTTTTAGCATTATTTTAATAAAACTCGTCAAAACAACACATATTTTCCAGCAAAGATATATAGAAAGCGCGTAAAGATGGCTTTGATTTTCAATTAAGAAGTTTGGGTATTCCTCATTTACATGCTTCTATGAGTATAGCCAACTAAAATGTGTGACTGGTGTGCATAGTGCCATATAGTGCAAAATAAACTGCAGAAATAGGCATCATGTTTCAATCTTCATTCCTTATGATTAAGAATAAATCAAAAAGTGGTGACGGCTGTAGGCATCAGACTTATGGCTTGCTAGGTTGTCGCTCCTGTTCCGCGTGAGCACCATGAAAAACAGTATCTGAAAAGCAGAACGTGATATTATGATGAGAAAACGAAATTGCATAAACGTTTGCGAAACCTACAAAATAAGTGGTTCACATAGACACAATGAAGGCTCACAACACAACAGCAAATGCAAACACGTATGGTAAGGAACCAAGTTTTAGGGGCGAAGCTCCTTAAGGCGGCACCCGTTCGTCCCTCGTAGTCGTCGTGGTCGTAGTAGTGAGTAACAAGTCTTACGCTTTGACCTCCAAGGTGGTGCCGGTGGGAGATTTCTCCTGTGCGTTGTTGAACAATAAAAAATTCGCAGCGTGCGCGTTAACTAAAAGCCGAATTCTTCTGCCTCTCATTCCCCATTAGCAGCCATTGGCATGTTCCAGTAGGAAACGTTAGTAGAAGTAGAAGTGTAAGTGTTAGCTAAAAGCCGACTTCTTCTGTCTCTCATTGCCATTAGCAGCCATTGTTTACCTCCAAGGTAGTGCCTGGTGAGATTTCTCCTGTGCGTGATTAAACAATAAAAATTTTGTTCAAAACGCCGTTGATTGATGAAATAAACCAACGAAAGACGCCAGATGTTTTGTAAAAGCAGAACGAAAGAACGCCAGATGTTTTTCTTAAAGTGTAGTAGTAGTAGTTATATGTAGCCACCTCGCCCGATCGTCAACGGGCGAGGTGGACCGGCAACGGCGCGAGGACCCTGCCGTACGAGAGTTAAATCACACTAAAAGACATACTTTGCGGGCGATACACTCTAGTGAGCTTTCAACTTTTCGTCTTAATGTACATGATAAAGAAATTATTTCTACGAAAAACGCAAGGCACACCTTGAGCAATATGTTTGGTTTTAGGACGCTAAATGGAACCATGAGGCGATGCGAAGCCGGAGCACTTGCACGATCGCGTTCCGTTGGCTTTCGTTGGGCATGCTACCGACCTCGCGTCGTGGAACGCGCGTCCTGTCTTCCCTCTAGCCTTGCCTTTAATTCGCACAGGGCGAGCGGGGAATGCGGTCGCTCTTGGCGCTCTTTCGCTCGGGAGCGGACTTCTTCCTTGCATTTCACCGATCACAAGTGATAATGAAGGGACCACGTAAACCAACAGTACAATAAAAGTTTGATGTTTAATATATACACGATGTTTCACACTCTTTATATTATGTACTGGGCGCATTTCACGGAAGAGTTTCACGGTTTACAGATGATTCCCTCCGTAGCTTCGCCCCACTCATCATCATTCACCCCGTGGATATGCTGTGATTTTTTTGCCGTTATCGTGTAAAACACAACTTGCAAATAGTACCTTGTGTAACACGCCACTTGGCGACAACTTGCAGCACAAGATGATATGAGCCTCTTTTAAACAACAAACAAAATTGGTTTACGCTCCTTTGCGTGGGTGCCACTCACCTCTTTTCCTACATCATCTTGTCCAACCAAAAGAAATGTAGGACCGACTGCCTCGTTGACAGGGCGAACGCCGCTGTTAATTTTCCCATCACGAGCGGTGAGGCGCCAGACCAGAGCGGCACCTTCCTTTCCCCGAGTGTGGCTGTCAACTGGAGTGAAGAGGCGGGAGAAGTGATCCGGGATTCTGGGAATAACCAAAACACACACATTATTTGTATTTAAAACCCCCCTTTGCTCAACACACCGTTATTGTACACACATCTGCCACGAGTGTTTAGTTCAAATTTCGCAACGAAAACAAATTTTCACATAAAAGGCAGCGGGAACCTCGTGTCACAATACGCACTGGCTATACACGAATGAAAGCACTTCTTTTCTGAGAAATCGCTTCAAAACTTGCTTTCAGAATAAACATGGTTTTGCGCCGGCTTACCCCGACACCCAAGCACATCCTCCGGCAGTCAGGGGCACGCCGTGAGCGGTTACTGACCGTATGTTTTACAAACGTAACCCATACTCAGATAAACACATGTGAGTACGATGGCCCGAACGACACCCAGCGCGTGCGGACGCCGTCTACGTCGAGATCAGACATGTCATATGCTAGAATTAGCACACATAACTCCCACAATCACGCACACTCATCGATTCTGTTATAGCGTCATCGCAGATGTTGGCAAACCATGAAAACAGCGAACAGTAACGAAGGAAAAAAGTGCACGGCGGCGGCCGCAACAACGGGCGCCGTCGAAAGTCTAGCTTTTTCGCCTTACCGGTGAGGCGTGTCCAACTTGAATGACTACCGCGTATGTTCTGGAAGCCACCGTACTATATCTGCACCTCAAACTACCGTCTTTAAGTCAACAAAAACCATTATATACAGTGCGCGTGAGCGTTCTGTACACAGGCTTTCTTTTTTATTCACGTTCCCACGCGCGGAAGCACGCAGTGCACTCAAGGTCGATGGAAATGTTATTATCAAGTAGACTAAAGTGCATCTCAAAACGACATCTTGCACCTTCAGTAGTGCAGACACAACGTGCGATCAGCAAGAAATGACCCTTGATAATTGTTTGCATCGCTCACTTTATGGGAGCTTGTAGAGCAACGCGCATAACGTTGGCAACTCGTTAAATGACAGCTTTAGTTGGGCATCCGCAACAGCCCCGCGGACACAGGCTGCTGTTGGAAATGGCTGGCAGATAACTTCTGCAGAGCTGCTGCAGACGCCCAGCTAAAGCTGTATAATTAGCGCCTACGAAAGCAGTACACTCACCGTTAACTGGCGCCCGTTTTCCGTTCCGCAGCTCCATGGATATTCCGCCCTCCAAGCGTCACTTCGTGCACGGAGCCGGCGTCAACACCACCGAAGACGCGCATGAACATGAGACTGATGAAACTTCAAGACACGCAATCCGCGCTATCAACCCAACCACGCAACGCATTCCAATAGACGAGGAGACTAAGACAGACTGAGACGACTGAGAGAGAAGCCAGAAGCGGCGCGCCACCCCGGCGCCAACCCCGTCTCCGTCGGCGAGCAACGCGCCACAACGGCGCCAAAGGGCAAGCGCGCAATATGTATGGCGTATACGGCGGCTCTTTCATGACGGAAGCCTATCGAAACGCGCTTCAGGAGCGTCCAGTGACTACTTCCAAACTGCTAACTCTTTTTCTCTGCCTGTACCTTCCAAAAGGGGTCACATGGACGCCCGAAGAGAGTCACGGTTCCATGACCCTCTTTTGACTCTTTTTTTTTTCTTAGAGTGTAGCCACAAGAGAGTTTATAACGGTCTCTAGAAATGCCGCCCTTCCAGGTTTCACTGTGACTGCTCTGCGCTTTCCGCGCAGGCCTGGCGTCTTTTTTATGCATTTGCGATGAATCTTCAACGAAAAAAATTGTAACGCTTGCATGAAGCCGCGCAAAGCTTGCCACAGCGAAGCACGAGCCCGTCGCCGCTCGAACTCCCCGTCGACCGACACGTCTAGCTTCGAGATGCGCGGCTTCCTCCTCGGAAGTACGCACTTTCTTAGGACGCCTCATGACTCTATGAGCATGATCGAGCACCTCGTGAAGAATATTTTTTTCGGCAAGAATTTTTCTTTCTTTCTATCTTTTTTCTCTCTTTTTCGTTGATGTTCTCAGTCTCTCTTTCTTTTTCTGCATATCTTCCTCTCTATTTTTATCTTTCTCATTCTTTCTGTGCTACGTTTTGCTCTCTCCCCACCTCCTTTCCCTCCTCCTCACCATCACATCTCTCGTCCTCGCGCTCACTTCCCTTTCCCACCCCCTTGCTACACTATACTATACAAGGCTATGTTATGCTATGCTAGCGTGCCTGGATAGCCGAGTGGTTAGGACGCTCGCCTTCGGATCTAGGGTACGCGGGTGCGCCCGTCTCTTGAAGATTTTTTTTCGGCAAGAATTTTCCTTTTTCTCTCTTTATATATTTCTTCCTTTCTTTCTTCCTTTCTCTCTCTCTCTCTCTGTACTCGTTCTCTCACCGATCAGGTTTATTACACGCCACACCGTAGCGGTGAGTAGTGCGACTTGCCCAAACTCTGTGGCATTTACCCGTTCGTGATGATGATAGCTTTGCGGCAGTGTCGACATGTTACGGCCGGCTCAAACAGCTTCGCTGGCAATAAAAAAATGCCAGGCCTGTGCCGAACACGCAGCACAATAACAGCGAAAGCTGAAAGAGCGGCCTTTCCAGATCTTGTTGTAAACTGTCTTGGGGCAACTAATACAAGTACACTTGCAAGGCACCCACTACGCCATAAATCGCAATTTTTGTGAAATAGGGATCATTCGTCATTCTATGGAGAAGCATGGTACCCGCTACACATCTGTAAGACATGATGTGACCTTTGTGCTGTGGCTCATAACGATCAAGATTTATGGCTGAGCACTTTGGTGGGAAGCTTTAAGCCACACACTCCTTGCGCAATTCGCATTGTGTGACGCCTGGTTGTTATTTTACTCTTATATGACGCTGTGTTAGATATCTTAACGCGTTTCCTTGCCCGACGTGACCCCACCATGGGGTCTTTTTGCAAAGGTATTTAAAGCACCGGCGTGGCTCTGTGGTAAAATACTCGGCTGCCACGCAGAAGCCCGGGTCGAAATCCCATTCGATCCTGGATTTCTTTTTCTCATTTCATTTCTTTCTCATTTCGCGCGATAGCGGTTACGGACACCGGCGGAGGTGGCGGCGCCGGACAACTACGGCACCAAAAACGGCTGTTGTGATCTCGTCACAGCTTTCGCTGTAAAAACGGTGAACACTTGCGATTTAATCTTTTATCTCCGCCCTTCGTCACACTTTCACCATCGCCCCCTGCACCATGCACCACGCACCGCAAACTCAAGGTTCGGATCTCCAAGCTGGTCGCGGAGGCGCAAGGGTACTCGGAACAACTGGAAAGAAAGAACTGGCACAACACATGTAATAAGCTTCAAGGAACCCTAAGCACCAAGCGTACCTGGGCGATACTCAAGACTCTCCTTGCCAAGAAAGAGACCAAGAGCGCAGCAAAACAGAAAGTACACAGACTTATACATAACCACCCGGGAGAAGCACAAGACATCATCAAAGAAGTGAAGGAGAAGTTCTTTGGTACGCAGCGGAACATCTATGTACATTCGCACTTTCACGAATATCGAGGTAACCCAAACACAGAACTAGATCGACCCTTCACGGTGGCAGAGATAGAGAGGGCCCCCAGCAAGCTCACCCGCAACACGGCACCGGGCAACGACAGAATAAACAATAAGACACTCCGGAACCTAGATGGACCATCTCTAGACGCTCTCTTAAAGCATGTCAATGACTGCTGGGAAAGCGGTAAAGTCCCACTGGAATGGAAACATGCTAAAGTATTCATGATTCCTAAACCCAACAAGCCCATCGCGGTTCAGAACTTAAGACCTATTTCTCTCACCTCGTGTGCTGGAAAACTCTACGAGCACATGGTGCACAACCGCCTGATCGAATATCTCGAGGACAGCGGACATGTCCCAAAAACCATGTTCGGATTTAGAGCTCACCTGTCCCCGCAAGACGTCTTACTGCAGATCAAGGAAACGTTATCGACAAATTGAACACGCACACCCAGAGAGCCATCCTCGCTCTAGACGTGAAAGGGGCTTTTGACAACGTGTCGTACGAAGCCATACTGCAACACCTGAACGTCTATAACTGCGGAGAAAAGGTGTATACCTACATAAGAGCTTTCCTGAAAGAGAGGACAGCCACAGTGGGCATAGGCGACTTGCGCTCCGAGAAGTCTGACATTCCGCCGAGGGGTACGCCACAGGGCTCCGTTATCTCTCCAATGCTATTCAATCTGGCGATGAGCTCCTTACCAAAGGAACTGAAAGAAATAGAAGGGATTGGCCATGCAATATATGTTGACAACCTCACCATATGGACTACGGGAGGATCCACAGGCCAACAGCAAGATGCTCTGCAAGAAGCGGTTGACAGTACAGAAAGATACCTGGAAGCATGTGGACTGACGTGCGCACCAGAAAAGTCTGAGCTCCTAGTGCTAAGAAAGCGCACAAGAGGCCGACAACCGCAGCAGACACGAGACCCGGAAGTGAAGGTAGGAGGGCCGTCATAATTCCTCAGGTTTCAACGCTTCGTATCCTGGGACTCCTGATTCAAATGGATGGAGCCGGGGGAGCAGAGTTGGAAAGGATTCAGAAAACCGTGCTACAAGTTAGCCATCTGATCAAAAGAGTGACTAGCAAAAGTCACGGACTCAAAGAAGAAGATTGCACGAAAATTATACAAGCGCTGATCACAAGCATTATCACGTACGGGACCCCATACGTAGACATGAAGAACAGTCAACGGATTAAAATAAACACTCTAATCAGAAAAGCCCACAAGATTTCCATGGGCCTTTCGCCCACCACTTCCACGGAAAAGCTGCTTAGAATGGGAGTGCACAACACATGGGAAGAGCTCGTGGAAGCGCACAATGTCAACCAGCTGGAGAGACTGAAGCTGACGAATACGGGTAGAGCCCTACTTCAAGATCTAGGTTATCAAGTCGAAGATGGCATGCACGTTCCTCAGCGTATCCCGCACGAGATCAGAAACAACCTACACATAAGCAATATACCAAGAAACATGCATCCTGAGTACGACAAGGGAAGAAGACACGCTAGGATACAACTGCTAAAGGAAACACTAAAACGCACCAACAGCAATGAAGAAGACGTGAGGTACACGGACGCAGTGGCTTACATTACAAATGACCGTTTTGCAATCAGCGTGGTCGACGAAAGCGGTCCAGAACTGACAGCAACATCCCTACGTGCCAAGGATGCAAGCACAGCGGAAGAGTTGGGCATAGCCCTAGCCATCGCTACATGCAAGAAGACGCGGGCTACCGTCATCATGGATTCGCAAGAAGCGTGCAGAAGGTACATATGCACGGAAGGATCGGAAAGGCAGCACTCCATGTATTAAAGAGCACGAAGGTGGAAGAAACCACCATCCTCTGGACACCGGGACACGAGTCTCTCGCGGGGAACCAGGCGGCGCACGCTGCGGCTCGAGATCATGCACGCCGAGCCATCTCCGACACGCAGAGAACACGTACCGATGGCTGTCACAACGAGGATGAACGCATACCGAAGAAGTATTCAGACATTTTGGCGCATTACAGGAAGCAGAGGAAGCGGTACCCGCCGGCACACAAGAGTCTGAGTAGAGAGCAAGCGGTGACCTGGAGAAGACTCCAGGCCGGAACTTACCCGCACGGAACATTGATGCACGCAATGTATCCAGGGACTTACAGGCGGGACTGCAAGTTTTGCCCACCGGACACGCGCAACACCCTGCGCCACATGGTGCTGGACTGCTCGAACAATCCGGACGTACCACCGCCATCACCCCCAAGCGGAAACGCAGAAGAAGAAGAAGCAGATATAGAGAAAGAACTAGAAGACCAGTGGGAGGCTCTGCTGGTGACGCAAGACCCTGACAACCAGCTACGATTGGTGAACAGGGCTCGGGCGGCGGCAGCGAGCCATGGCTACCTGGACTGAGGAGGCCACCCACCTTAGGGCTCAAGTACAAAGAGCCTGGTCAAAAATAAAGTTCATTTCTCTCTCTCTCTACTCTGCATCAAACTCTGCCTTCGGTCTCGTATGGCATTTTCCCGCGGCTGCAGCTTTTTTGTTGAAGAATGTTTTGCTTTAAACGGCATGCCCCTACCACTACTTGACACCCATCGCAGTAACCGATAGTCTGTTCCACCGACCTCTGAGCGCGGCGCAGTCTTTCATAATTAGCTCAACTTACATTTGAGACCACAAAAACGCAGCGTGTTGGGTGGCAGTCACGTGGTGTTTTCGTTTTTAAATTCGCGCGCTTTAAAGATAATCTGAAAGCAATATATTCGGGGGAGTTATATTAGGATGTATTTAAAAAATCTGGTGTTCCTGAACAAGCGCTACAACTTTTGTATTGAAGACTTTTCGCTCCAGTTACTATTTAAAAATTCATTAACCTTTTTTTTTTGTTACTAAGCTTGGCCGCATTTTTTATGTCCCCACGTTCAATCTGACGTGTGTACAGCCTGACCAAGCCACTGTCAAGTTGCCTAACCGTCTTTTCTTCACTGGTCTACCGCTACATTATTAATATTGTTGCAAACGCCATTCAGTCTTAATCGCGTTTTCGCACGTTCTTGCAAGTTACCCCCGCCGGTTCACATATGATTCCAGGGCGGATTTTAGAGCTTGGTTTCTCTATGGCCCGGGCAACACAAATGACTGGCTCCATTGTTCGACCATAGCAGAGCATACAACCGTCAAACGCTTCACGTAGACGCTGTTTGTTGGGATTTGAGCAAAAATTTATTGTTTCCTCTTCTGTTAAACATGAGTGCGCAAGTATGAATCTAGGGTAATGTGCGAAGCTTCCACGCGTTTTTTATCGCGTTTTAATGACGATGCCTGCAAGGCGTTGGCTCAGAAACATTTACGCGCTGTAGCTTCAACAATTCTTTTAGTTTGTTTGTTTTTTTTTGTTTGTTTGTTTGTTTGTTTGTTTGTTTGTTTGTTTGTTTGTTTGATTGATTGATTTTCCTTTTATAGCAAATGCTTTTGCCAACAACACGCAGAGTAATTGCAGCGCTTCTTGCACAGGGGTCGTTGACCTACTACGACGACACGAGTGGTCGGCCGGAGAACTGTTACTGGCAGGACTACGACAACACCGAAGAGATAAAGCTGGACGATCAGCCTGCGCAAATACCAGTACCATCTCCGTCCTTGCGCAAAGTGTTCTGCGTATACGATATGTTGTACGTGTGACGTTCACACTATCACATAGTCTGCTCCTGATTTCATAGGTTACCGTACATCATTGCCATAATTTTTGACTCCTCGTTTTGAAAGCAAATCGTGGATGAAGAAGCGAAGGGACGACGAATTTGGCATAGAAATAATTGGAATATCTTTAGATTACTGTGATCTAGCTCAGAGTAACATGTAATGCATGAAAGCAGGAGACTGGATAAGTAAAAAGAAGAACGGAGTAATGATATCAAACGGTTATGAAGTGAGTGATAAACGTGTTCATAATTTTTTTCGCCTCATGTATGAAAACAGCGCATGATAATTAGGGCCAGATTTTGAACAGGATATTTCTATGGACGAGCTGTGTTGGCGAACGCGATTGAGGAATCAGCCAGTCAACACTTGTAATTTTAAAATAACAGAGTCCCTATATTTGTCGTGTAGCGCTGTAAGTGGCTTCTGAGTAAAACAAAATGCCGCGAAAAAATTATTCCTACAGTCGCAATACAGTTACCAAAACGTGTTAGTTTAGCAATCTCTATTAGACGTTTTTCCTACTTTGACACTGTTTGGTGTTTGTGATGTGAATTGGTATTGTTTTCGGTTTCGATTTCCTCCAAACACGGGGAAATAGAATTGACGGGTACTAACGCCAATGACGTTCTTATAATCGGTTTACGTTCAAGAATAGCAAATTGATTTTTTAGTTGTAAGACAAAAATCAGGTTCTTGGATATCTTAAATCAGTGTCTTGAATGATTGAGAAAAGTGGATCTAGCACAAAACAATTATTGTTGTTGCTTCCTCACTGTGATGATGTGACAGACATGTACTTTTTAGTTTTTAGTTTTCGGATATGCTTTCCGTTGCAACAAACTTGCACACAACTGTTCTTCAGCGCCTGTGTTGTTTAACCATATCTATTGAGACATACTTAGAACAATAGCAACCATCCTGATTTGCATGCAAATCGGGAGCACTAAGAATAAACGGATTGCAGTAATGTCTATATATTAATTGTGCAATTGTGTCTTGCAATTTACTGAACAAATAAGGCACTCACAGTGGCCTCTTCGGCTAGCTCTAAGCCATGTACTAGCACATATACACACGAAAAATCTGCTGCAAAATATGTGAACTTTTACGTCTATAGCTCTTCAGAAACCTCTAGAAGGATTGAGCGTATTACATGTATAAGTTGAGATGGCGTTCATTGGCTGGACTTTGTAAAAATACTTAGCACCATAGGTCGCGCAAATTAGTCGACACATTCTCAGAACAGCGCGTACGACAAGCGCGAAATCGCAATGTTTATCATCTAGCAAATTCCACCAAGTAGAAAGAAAAAAGAAAGATGAAAGGAAATTTAAGAAAAGGGTAGTAATTTAACTTAGAAATGGCGTTACTAAGTGCACTTTTGTGCGGTGTTTTTGCATCAAGTATTTATTTCTCTTTTCGGAAAGAGGCAAGTATTGGATAAAATAGTGTGCAGAAATTAGCGCCGTTTTGCATTCAAATTAGCGTGCACCAACCAACTCAGTTTTTATTGAAATAACAAAAAAAGCCCGAACGTAGCACTTTGTCTGAAACATAGCCTAGAAACTGCGATGGTATCTAAAGTAATTAATTGGCATACAAAGATTAACACATTCCCGCACTAATAAATCAGAAAGGTACGTCGAAATTGTCAAAAAGATAACGTTTATCATCGAGTGACTCAATGAATAACGTCTCCATCTCTTTGCTACATTCTTTCTTAGGCAACTAAACGCTGATTGGCTCAAGTCCTACAAAGATTTCCCATTTGAATACTGCACCGACATCATAGTGTACTCCTTCTACATCAGGAAGAGAGATATTGTTACGGGGAGAATATATTTACAATATATATACAGGGAATAAACTCAGCGGCTGGCAAGATGGCGCCCAGCTTGCAGGGTCTGTCAACGTCGTCTTTCTTGTCTTCTTCGTTGTCCTTTTTAGCCCGTTACATTATTTCCCGGCGGCTGAAGCACCGACCCGGTGCTCATCAGGAGGCAGTCGAGTGGTAGGGCTTGAGCCGCGTAACATGAACTACGTCAGTGCGAGGGTGAACGACGGTGGGGTCACTAGGGGCGATTTCGTAGGTGACGTCGGTCACCTGGCGTAAGATGCGGTAAGGGCCTGAATAGCGTGGGAGTAACTTCTCGGAAAGTCCCAGGCGGCGCGTGGGGGACCAAAGCAGAACCAGATTGCCGGGCGCGTAGTGGACGTCTCGATGATGGGCGTCATATACACGCCTCTGGTTTTCCTGCGAGTCCGCTAGTCGGCGTCGAGCAACTTCGCGCGCCTCTTGGGCCTTCGTTATTGCCTCCCGAGCGTACTCCGACGTATAACTCAGTTTGGACGGCAGGAGTGTGTCGAAAGGTAGCGTAGGGTCGCGGCCGAACAAAAGGAAAAATGGAGAGAACCCAGCGGTATCGTGTCGAGAAGAATTATAGGCAAAGGTGACAAACGGTAACGTAGTGTCCCAGTCGCGATGATCAGCGGAGACATACATGGATAGCATGTCAGTAAGAGTTCGATTGAGGCGCTCGGTTAGGCCGTTGGTTTGCGGATGATAAGCAGTTGAAAGCTTGTGTTTGGTGGCGCATGAGCGTAGGAGGTCATCAACCACTTTCGAAAGGAAGTAGCTGCCTCGGTCGGTGAGGAGCTGCCGAGGGGCGCCGTGGTGTAGGATGACGTCCTCGAGGAGAAAGTCGGCAACGTCAGTTGCACAGCTAGTTGGAAGAGCCCGTGTGATCGCGTATCGGGTTGCATAATCAGTTGCTACTGCAATCCACCTATTGCCCGCAGTGGACGTAGGAAAAGGGCCAAGGAGATCAACACCCACACGGTAGAATGGCTCTGATGGTATGTCGAGCGGCTGAAGGCGTCCGGCAGGATGGGTAGTAGGTGTTTTCCGTCTTTGACAAAGATCACAGGCAGCAATATAACGGGAGACGTCGCGGTACAGCCCAGGCCAGAAGAAGCGCCGGCGAACTCTGTCATAGGTCCGTGAAACGCCGAGGTGACCGGCTGTCGGCATATCGTGAAGCTGGGCGAGAACAGTCTGACGCAGGTGAGGAGGAACGACGAGTAGTCTGTCGGGGCCGTCAGGACGCATGTTGCAACGGTACAATACACCATCATGAAGCTCAAACATTCTAAGGGAAGGGTCGGGCGTCGCGGATGTTAGCCTTTGGATGATATCGTGCAAGAAGGTGTCCCGCCGTTGCTCGATTCCAATGTCGCGAAAAGCGGACAGAGAGAAAACGTTGGTAGAAAGGTTGGCCGTAGAACTGTCTGGGGGGTCAACAGGATATCGGGACAAACAGTCGGCATCTTGGTGCAAGCGGCCGGTTTTGTAGACAACTGAGTAGTCGAATTCTTGGAGGCGCAGAGCCCAACGACCAAGGCGGCCTGAAGGGTCTTTCAGGGACGAAAGCCAACACAAGGCATGGTGATCAGTGATGACTGTGAATGGCCGGCCGTACAAATAGGGGCGAAATTTTCCGACTGCCCAAACGAGCGCCAGACATTCGCGTTCAGTAATGGAGTACTTGCGCTCAGCAGCAGAAAGAAGGCGGCTGGCATAGGCAACAACGCGTTCCCGACCTTGTTGTGTCTGGGCCAGGACTGCACCGATGCCATGACCACTTGCATCGGTACGGACTTCTGTTGGAGCTGATACGTCAAAGTGGGCGAGAATAGGTGGAGAGGTAAGCAGTTGTACCAGATTGGAGAACGCATCCGCTTGCTCAGGACCCCAGACGAAGGCAGCGTCTTTCTTGAGGAGCTGAGTGAGAGGGCGCGCGACGTCGGCAAAGTTTTTGACAAAACGACGGAAGTAAGAACAGAGGCCGAAGAAACTGCGAACGTCTTTGGAACAAGTTGGCACAGGAAAATCTTTCACAGCCCGTATTTTATCTTGATCAGGGCGAACACCGAAGGAATCAACGAGATGCCCGAGCACAGAAATTTCACGACGGCCGAAGTGGCACTTGGCCGAATTTAGCTGCAGGCCCGCCTTACGGAAGACAGATAAGATCTTCGATAGCCTTTCAAGGTGCGTCACAAAGGATGGAGAAGAAACGATTACGTCATCCAGGTAGCAGAGGCAGATGGACCACTTGAAGCCATGCAACAGGGCATCCATCATACGTTCAAACGTGGCGGGCGCATTGCACAAACCGAACGGCATCACTTTAAACTGGTAAAGGCCGTCGGGAGTGATAAAGGCCGTCTTCTCACGGTCCATCTCGTCAACTGCAATTTGACAGTACCCGGAGCGAAGGTCGATTGAAGAAAAATATTGTGCACCGTGAAGGCAATCCAGGGCGTCGTCAATGCGTGGCAGAGGATAGACGTCCTTCTTTGTGATCTTGTTCAAATGCCGATAATCAACGCAAAATCGCCAACTGTTGTCCTTCTTCTTAACAAGTACAACAGGGGACGCCCATGGACTGCTGGAAGGCTCGATGATATTCCGAGAAAGCATTTTGTCGACTTCTTTTTGGATGATTTGTCGCTCAGTATGGGAGACGCGGTAGGGTCGCCGATGAATTGGTCTCGCATCGCCTGTGTCAATCCGATGTTTAACAACTGACGTTTGTCCGAGAGGGCGGTCGCCATGGTCGAAGATGTCCCAAAAGGACGCAAGGAGAGCGCGCAGTTCATCAGCATGTTGGGTAGGTAAATCGGGTGCAATCATCTGAGTTAAGGCACCTTGGTCTGATGGAGTAGTAGGGGAAGGTTTCTCTGCACACGAATCTCTGTCGTAACTTAGAGTTGAAATGTGGCAGTCGGCCGCCGGCATGATTTCCGCAAGTGAAATGCCACGAGGGAGAACTTGTGGACATAGGCCAAAATTCACGAGCGGTAGACAGGAGGCGTTGTCCGTTATAGTAACGAGAGTGTGCGGAAACGCAACGTTTTGCGAAAGCAGGACTTCAAGATTTGGAGACACTATATAGTCACCGTCGGGTACAGGTGGTACAGGTGAGACGCCGACGTAAGTAACTGTCCGTGGAGGAAGGCGAAGGTGGTCTGCGGAACAGAGCCGGCTTGGAGGGCAACCGGGAGGGTCAACAGCAGTAGGTAGAGCGAGTTGCACAACGCCGGCAGAACAGTCTATCAAGGCCGAGTGTTCCGACAAGAAATCAAGTCCCAAAATTAGGTCGTGAGGGCAATGTTCTAGGACGTAAAACATAACCGATGTGTGGTGTCCGGCGACGGTCACACGAGCTGAACACACGCCAATCACGGCAGCTGTTCCACCATCGGCAGTTCGGACCGCAGGGCTTGGGGCAGGAGTAACGACTTTTTTTAGGCGTGTTCTGAGGTCAGCGTTCATAACAGACACGTGCGCGCCAGTGTCAATAAGGGCCGTAACTGGTACACCGTCCACGTCTACACTGATAAGGTTCCGATGTGCGGGCAGGGTCAGTAGAGGATTTTGGCATCGGGTCGTGATTGCAGCATCACCTCTAGGAGCTGCTCCCGTCAGTTTTCCGGAGGTGAGCGCCGTAAGGAGCTTGGGGACGGCGATCGACGAGATGGGGGCGAGCGGGAAAAACGGCGTTGCGGCGAAGGTGAGCGGCTGAGTCGAGTGGGCAAAGAAGTGTCAGGCATGAGCGGCTGTGTTTGCGGCGATGAGCGTGGATTACCGGGAGGAAGGCGATGGGACGGAAAGTAAGGCCATGGTGTCGAGTTAGACCATGAACGGCAGTGACGAGAAATATGGCCTACACGACCGCAGTTGAAACATATTGGCCGGTCGTCTGGTGTGCGCCATTCCGCCGGGTTACGATAACGTGGGGGAGCGGAAAAACGTCGGTTCGGTGTGACAGCAACAGGTGGAGTTGGTGGAGCATATTCAGGTCGATGAATTGAGCAGATGTTGTTCAGGCCGACGTTGGCCAGTTCCTGACGTACGACGGACTGGATGAGGGAGACGGTGGCGTGATGGTTGTCGGAGTTGAGGGTTGGTGACGTGAGCGGAGCAGCGGCTTCGATTTCTCGGCGGACAATACGGACAACATCACTGGAACTTTCCGTAGAAGGCAGGCGGGGGTCTTCACAGGTGGATGTAGCAGCCGTGTTAGGTAGGCGTTTAAACTGGTGGAGAACACGGCGGCTCTTAGCTTCCTCAAAGCGCCGGCATTCGGAAATGATGTCTTGTACGGTAGACGAGTTCTTGAATACAAGCAGGTGAAAGGCATCATCTGCTATACCCTTGATGACATGGGCAACCTTATCGGCTTCCGACATCTGCGAATCCACCCTGCGGCACAAAGCAAGCACGTCCTGAATGTACGTAAGGTAGGATTCGGTGCATGTCTGAACGCGAGACGCGAGCTTTTTTTGGGCGGAGCGCTGACGTCCCAGAGGTCTGCCAAATAGCTCCCGAAGCTTTTGCTTGCATAACTCCCAGCTGGTCAGCTCTTCCTCGTGCGTTTCATACCAGACCTTCGCGGTGTCGGTTAGGTAAAAGATCACATTGGCCAGCATGAGCGTTGGGTCCCATCGCATACGTACGCCCACACGCTCGTATGTCTTTAGCCAGTCTTCTACGTCAACACTATCGGTGCCCGAAAAGGTACCTGGGTCTCTCGGGGGCTCCAAGATGAGGGTTGACGGCCCGGTTGGAGAACGCACAGTAGCCGCTGAAGGGTCGGCATTGTTGACTTCCGTCGCCATTGAAGAGGCAACTAGGCGCCCGCTGCGAAGCTTCGTCTTGCGTGAAGTTAATACCCCGCACCTTCCACCAAAGATGTTACGGGGAGAATATATTTACAATATATATACAGGGAATAAACTCAGCGGCTGGCAAGATGGCGCCCAGCTTGCAGGGTCTGTCAACGTCGTCTTTCTTGTCTTCTTCGTTGTCCTTTTTAGCCCGTTACAATATGAGCGTTTCACCGAAGCGACCAGTGTCCATCGGCGGCCGTCTGACCTTGCCATTTTCTCAACAGTCAGTCACGCATGGCACAGTCTCGAATGTGTACATCACAATAGGAGGAAGCCGTGCCGACAGCCCAGCAATGGCGGGCGCCTCCGCAGCTGCGCTATCTGTCACCAACAGCCTCCAAGCGACTCTCGGAAGCCACAAATACACTGTACGTATTATACAATAAGCAGATTAATTGTAGAGCTTCGCGAGCAGAAAGCGCATTAAAGACTACAAGGTACGCCGCGGATAGGAACTCCTTATTAAAGTGGACATTCTGCGTCGTTTAATCTGAGATTAACTTTCAGTACTAATGTCGTAGGGGCCTTTCACGCGCCCCATCTAATGGGGCGCGTGAAAGTGCGTCAAGAAATCGCGCGCGCATCCCTTTGCCAAACCAAGTAAGACGCCGTGGGTTATCCTAAAATGCAGTCCCAAAGATATACATTTATGAATACCAATAGACAGAGCTCCAATACGCTGGTACTGCACTAAAAATGATTTTCTTTACAACTTTGTTACCACCGTTGCGATGAATTAGGCGCTTGAACATGACAACTGAGGGCTTCTAACTGATTTTATTGAACTTTGCGTTTTCTCGATATAACTGTGGAAGAGGGAGGCGAGGAAACAATAACAATGCCGAGTAATTCAATTCGGCAGCACAGCTGTGATATTTTCCCGACGTCACTACCGTGACGGAGCTCACAGTGCAAGTTGTTTTGCGCATGTCGAGCGAAAGCAGATTTCTCGGCAACTTCATGAATCTTGCCCATGGGAAGAAAAGCAAGCAGAGGACGGCAGTGAGTTAGGCGGAGGAACGAAACTGGGGAGTTCGCAGGAGTAAAATGAAATCAGCTCACACAGGACAGGGCAAACTGTGGGTCATTGGGAGAGGCCTTCGCACTGCTGTGGACAAAATAAATCGGCCAAGTGGTGATAATGACGATAATGACGATTAGGCAAACGTGCATATCTGTGCTAGAAATAAAGTGTCTTATCATTTCATTTTGTCTTTATGCAAGTCATTAGGTGTCTTGTTGGCGCATATAAACGATTAACTTGCATAAAGACGAAATGAAATGGCCAGACGCTTGCCACTACTATTTTCACGGCGAGCGTCAACATGAGACGCGTTTCTTTGTTCTTGTGTCGGTGCAGATAAGAACATTAATCGAATTTTAGCTTGTCTTTAAAATCGCGCCAATACAGTCAAAGGTTCAACGGTAATTTTCAGGTGAACTACTTTTGGTGCTCAAATAATATCTGAATATTACAGTGACCTGTCGGCCCTACGTATAGAACAGGCCACAGCTAAAAATATTGTCTTGCTCTCCTCACTTACGTCTCCGCTTAAACGTCTGATTTTCTTCCACAATGTGTTTCCAGTCTTTTAGGTTTCACTTAAAATAGTTCGACGAGTTTGCGAGAAATGTCCGTAACAAAATAAACAAGTGCGCAGTTTCTAGGCATACTTTCACACTTCGTGAGCGTAGGTATTCATATTCTGATACAAGTCTCTAATTATCCAACGAAATGATCCTTTTCAGGGCTTGAATATCGACTGGGACCATCCAAACGACACTTGCGACGGAGGACAAGGAGAAATAATTCTTGAATTGTTGAAGTCGTGCGCCGCAAGTGGCCACCGCGTGCTTGTCACTCTGCCGCCAGATGCTGGTATTGTTCAGCTGCACTACAACGTGCTCCTACACGCAATACAGCAAGTTGAATAACTTATCATCGCTACACACAGGTAGTATAAAGAATTCACCGACGATTACGATACTCCCTAATGCGAATTCTGAGCGCAGCTTCATGTTGGGGCAAAGCCAACTGCGTTTCAACTTTCGGCTATCCGCAGTTGTAGAAATGTAACGTTTGATACATATTTCCACAGAAATTGCCAGCGCTATGTGCTACGCACACCGCTCAGTGCATTGCAGACGTCGCGAACCAAGCGAAACGCCGAAAGCCTCTTTACGACAAGCAAAGCCAGCCGCAGTGCACGTGCCAGCCCTGCATGCGCACGAACTTCGAACTAGGGGCCAGCGTGCGTGACGGAGGAAGAAAGCGAGGTTATAGGCCAGTGGCTGGTGATATCGACGGACTCCGCGTTCTCTCTGCTTTGTACTCGTTCGCTCTATCGGTTCCGCCGCAAACGCCAACGGCCAACGGCGACGCCGCTCAACGCTGGAACGGGCGCCTAAGAACTGCGCTGTAAGTGTGTCACTATTGAAGCACGCAAAAAAAAAATGCTGTGCTGTATTCTAAGAGTTTCAGAGCATTGCCTTAAGGAAAAATAAATAGCTGTCACTACAGCTAAGTTAAAGAATGTCCGCCGCGGCGGTGCAGCGGTTACGGTGCTCGGCTGCTGACCCGAGGGCCGCGAGTTCGATCCCAGCCGCGGCGGTCGCATTTCGATGGCAGCGAAATGCTTGAGGAGGCCAGTGTATAATGGGTGTTGTCAGTGTACGTTAAAGAACACCAGATGGCCGAAATTTCCGGGCCCCTCTACCACGGCGTGCTACAGAGAACGGTACGCGTGCCTCATAATCATACCGTGGTTTCGGCACGTATACCACCCCAGACATTATTATTAAGGAATATAATATAAAGTGCACATGTACCTCAATAGCGTTGTAAAAAAAAAAAAGAAAGCCCCGCAGTTTCACCGGAATGGCAAAGCAATTATACGATAGCACACACTGGAATACTATGCGAACTAAGACAGGCAGCTGCAGCGGCGATGTGCTTTTTTTTTTCTTTTATGCTTCCGAACTACCGGATGCTGTCGGCAAGCCACCGGCATTGAGCTCTCGCGCAGCTGCACGTTGTCCCTGCTTGCGGACCCGCATGCGAGCGCGCTTTTTTCTTCTGCGCGACTAGCGTTTCGCTGAAGCTCTTTGGTCGGCGTTGCGACGACACACGATGCGACGACACAGCTGCCCACGCGAACGGCATAAAGACAACGTTGGCACTGCACTCGCGGAGGTCACGCGCTCCCTTTTATGATTAACGTGATAGAGTTAAAGAGCCCGTTTCGCAGAAATTCCATTCTCGGCGTCACAATCAGTGTCGGGGGCAGCGTCGTCGGTTGTGAGGATAAATCTGCGTCGTCCGTGAGCGAAAATTCGAGACAGATACTAATAAAGCCAAAAATCTTCGTTCCGAGTGAGAATCGAAAGCAGGCGTTCTTCGTGACAAGCAAGCGTTCTACCACGAAGCAACGCCAATGCTTGGAAGCGCTTCGTAAAAATAGGCTACAAAAATGTCATGTAGTAGCAGGAGTCTGATTCACGTATGTAATAGTATAGCGTGCAGAACCGTATAATCGCACCACCCTTACAAAAAAAATTACACCATCTCCCGCTTAAGGGGACCATGAGGCGATGCGAAGCCGGAGCACTTGCACGATCGCGTTCCGTTGGCGTTCGTTGGGCATGCTACCGACCTCGCGTCGTGGAACGCGAAGAGGGACGCTACGCGCGTCGTATCTTCCATCTAACCTGGCCGTTAATTCTCACAGGGCGAGCGGGGAACGCGGCCTACAGGCGGGCGAGAGGGGGGCAGCGTA